>NW_007249154.1:451786-470181 GCF_000164805.1 Carlito syrichta
ACTGCACTCCAGTCTGGGCGACAGAGTGAGACTCCAACTCAAAAAAAAAAAAAAAAAAATTAAGAAAGAGAATATATTTATCATTTCTTGATGGAAGTGGATCATCATAAAGGTCTTCATTGTCATCTTCATGTTGAGTAGACAGAGAAGAAGGAGGAAGAGTAGAGGTTGGTCTTGCTCTCTTGCATGGTAGAAGCAGAGGAAAATTCACATGTAGTGGATCTGTATCATTCAAACTGATGTAATTCAAGGGTCAACTATATGTCTATTACTGGTTAATTTAATACATTGTTTGCCTCTCTAAAAGTAAAATTTTAATTTGGTTCACTTTATAAAATCTTTGTGGAGGAATGGAATTCAAAATTTATATCTTTCAGTAGTATTTTGTAAAGTTAACTCTTTAGCAGACTCTGGCTTTAATTATATTAGAAAAATCTTTAATTATTATTTTTAACATATCTTCTAAAAATTCTCATTAAGTAACCACAATGATTTATTGAACAGCTAAAAAATACTATGCACTGTAATGGATAGTGGATTTTAAATGATTATGACTCATATTTTAACTTTTATTTTTATTGCACCTGACCTGTTATTTATTGTTCTATTTATTTGTTGATTAGCCTACTTTAAAAATGTCCTTTGGGGAGTACAACGTCAGTAATAGTGCACTAAGAAATTCAGAACAATACTCACTCTGAAAACTCCTAGAAAAGCTGAGGGGAAAAATAAATCTGTTTGAAGGCAGTGGAAAGTGAAGAAGCTAATAATGAAATATAAGGTCAAGATATAAAAGAGTTGGAGAGGAAAGAAACCTAGAAAGGTGAACCCATCATTTTAGGCTGCTCTTACTTAGGAGATTTTTTACTTAGGGGATTTTTCTGATTACTGCAGAGGTGGCTGAAGGGTTGAGAAGCTGAACAAAGCTTTGAAAGCCTTATGGAGCCTGAGGACAAAAACTGGAATCCAAGGCCCTCAGGCTTTATGTTAGGTCATAAAGGTCTACATGATAGGAGTAAGGGTTAATCAGAAATAGTTTAGTCATTTCAGAGACTGAAGCACAGTTTCAGCTCATCTCCTTGGAACTGGATTATGTGATCTGAAATTTCCAAGTGCCTGTAGCCATCTGCAAGTACAAAAGCATATTCTCTCTGAAGGAAAGTATGATCATTCTAGGTCTCAAATTATTTCTACAATTTTATAAATCCCAGCACTCTGTGAAAGTAACAAGGTATATAATAAGACTACATGATTTGGAACTAAGAAAAAAACAACTGAAATCTATATACAACCTCAGGTAATTTGGAAAATGGATCTAAAAGACAGATTTTAAATGGCTAAACTTAATATAATTAAGGATTTCAAGACAAGATTGAGAATTTTGACAGAGAACTGAAATATGCAAAAATAAGCCAAATGAAGATTCAATAATTAAAATCCAGTAAATGAATTTCAAATTCACACTGTGTTTGACATTATATTAGATACAGATAGAGACAGAATCACATACATAACCTACAGGGCTGAAAAATTATCTGGAAGAAGCATGATAAATAAATGGATAGAAAATGCATTTAAAGAGAACAGGAAAGAGAGAGATAATATGTTAAGAAGATCTTGCATGTAACAGAAATTTCCAAATGAGCAAATGACACAGAATCAACGTTTGGAAAGATAGCACTGTTGAGAATTTTCTGACACAGATAAAAGACATCAAGCTTCAGATTTAAGAATCGCTGTAGACACTATGAAAAATAAATACAGAGAAAACCAGAGCAAAATTGCAGGACAGCAATTATAGAGAGAAAAATTTTAAAGCATTTATATAAAATATATTACTTTAAAAGGGGCAAAAAATTAGCTTGACACTGTTCTTCTCAGTAACAAAAAAATGGATGTCAGAATGTAAATAATACGTTTAAAGTACTAAAAGTAAGTTGGGAAACTTATCGGAAAAAGGCATGAGACAAAAATAAATTATGACACATTATTTATGAGAGGTCAGACGCATATAAGAAAACAGAAGATGCTATTAATTAGAAAAGAAATAACAAGTTCCAAGATTCCATTGCTCTACAATAAACTCTATTTTTTCTAAAGACTGCTTCTTTAAAACACAAAAGCCTCATTGAAAGACGACTAAAGCATTGGTTAGGAGGACCAAAAAGTGAAATTGAAATACAAATGAGCCTGGCTCGGTGACTCAGCCTGTAATCCTGCGCCTTGGGAGGCTGAGGTGAGTGGATTGCCTGAGCCCGCAGGTTCGAGATGGACCTGGACAACTTGGTGAGACCTCTTCTCTACAATGAATCAAAAAAATTAGCCGGGGGTGGTAGCGCGTGCCTGTAGTTCCAGCTACTTGGAAGGCTGAGGTGGAAGGAGAGCCGGAGCCTAGGAGGTCGAGGCTGCGGTGACCAGGAGCCGCCACTGCACTCCAGACTGGGCGACAGAGCAAGACTCCAACTCAAAAAAAAAAAGAAAGAAAGAAAGAAAGAAAGAAAGAAATACAATTGGTAATAACATACTATGACTATGTTGTTAAGAAAACTTAGGTTAGGTGTCTGTTCCTCTTCCATAAAATACGCAGAGTATTGGCATAAAGGAAAAAAAAAAAGCACAGTGTGTCTGCAAATGTTTTACCTACAATCTCTCATGGTTTTAAGAGCATCTTCTTGCTATTAGTGCTCCTATAAGAGAGCAGGAAACTACTCCTAAAAAACTTACAAGTTTTGCTGGACGTCACCATTGTTTCAGTATGTGCTAAAATAAAATTCTATAAGTGTTTAGTACCGCTCTGCCCCTTGGAATGGTATTCCATTTGGACTTTCAGAAGTGGAGTGACTGGGCGTGGGCCTCCTACTCCTTTAATTAGTAATGCCAACTTTGGGGCTCAAAAATATTTACAAAATAAAATGATCATACTTTCAGGTAGTTAGAAACATTACAGTTTCTATTTGGGTTTAGTTTGATATCACGTAAAGAAAAAAAGAACCATGATAAAATCTGCACCCATCATTTCTCTCTTAAAAAATAATGTATTGTCTGGCTCAAGGTGAGAGGCAGTCTCTAATCTATTAACTATGACTATTTTTAGCATAGATCAAAAGGATTTAGAATCAAATGCAAAGATACTTTGCAATAAGGGATTCTCAGTGTGTGGTGTACAAAGAATTTTGCATGTTTTTTAGCATAATTTTTAAAATTGGAAATACATTTTAATGTTAAAAGGTAAGATGCTGTCTATGACCTTAAATTTATATTATTACTAATTTTACGTAATAATGATAAATATTTATGGAGTACAGAGTGGTATTTCAATGCAGGTATACAATGTGCAATGATCAAATCTCAGTAATATATCTATCACCTAAAACATTTATCATTTCTTTGTGTTGGGAGCATTAAAAATAGTCTCTTCTAGTTATTTGAAAATATACAATAAATTATTGTTAACTGTGGTCACTCTACAGTGCTAGAACTATAGCACACTATGAATTATTTCTCCTATCTACCTGTAATTTTGTATCCATTAATGATCCTTTTCCTATTTTCCTCTTCACTTCTCAGTTTTTAGTAACCACTATTCTACTCTCTACTTTAATGAGATCAAATATTTTAGCTTCCACATTTGAGTAAAAATATGTGGTATTTGTCTTTCTGTGCCAGGTTTATTTCAGTCAACACTATGTCCTCCATTTCATTTATGTATCTGTGAATGACAGAATTTCCGTTTTTTATAGAGAGTGTTCCACTGTGTATACATATATATATATATATATTATATTTTCTTTATCTATTTATTTGTTAATGCATACTTAGGTTGATTCCATAGCTTGGCTATTGGGAATAGTTCTGCAATAAACATGAGAATGCAAATATATCTTAGATATCTTTCCTTTGGGTACATACTTGGTAGTTGGATTGTTGGATCTTATGGTAGTTTTTTTTTGACTTTTTGAGGAAGCTTTATACTGTTTTTCATCATGGCTATACTAATTTACATTTCCACCACCAGAGTATAAAGAATTTTCCTCTTTCTGTCTTCTCACAGTAATTTATTATTTTTTGTCTTTTTGATAATAACCATTCTGACTGGAAAGACATAGTATATCAGTGTGGTTCTCATTTGCATTTTCTTGATGATTAATGATGTCTAGCATTTAAAAAATATTCTTGTTAGCTATTTGTATGTTTTCTTTTGAGAAGCATCTGTTCAGTTCATTTGCCTAATTTTAAATCTGGTTATTATTATTTTTTTTGCTCTTCAATTTGAGTTCCTTGTATACTTTGGATATTGTATCCCTTGTTGGATGAAACTTTTGCAAATATTTTCTCCTATTCTGAGTTTTCTCTCCATTCTATTGATTGTTTCCTTTGCTGTTCAAAAGTTTTTGGTAGTTTGATATAATGTCATTTGTCTACTTTTACTTTTTGCCGGTATTTTTGAGGCCTTAGTCATAAAGTCTTTGCCCATACCAGTAGCCTGAAACATGTTACCCTGTGTTTTCTTCTAGTAGTTTTATAGTTTGGGGTCTTAAATTTTAGTCTTTAATACATAGTTTGTAGTGTAAGACAGAGGTTTAGTTTCATTTTTCCACATTATGTATCCAGTTTTCTTAGCACTATTTGTCAAAAAGATTGTCCTTTCCCTAGTGTATGTTCTTGATGCTTTTGTTGAGAATGAGTTGGCTACGAATGTGTGGACTTATTTCTGGGTTCTCTATTCTGTTCCATTGGTCCGTGAGCTTGTTTTACATGAGCACAATATTGATTTGGTTACTAAAGCTTTGTGGAATATTTTGAAGGCAGGTAGTGTGATACTTTCAATTTTGCCCTTTTTGCCCAAGTTTGCTTTGGTTATTCAGGGTCTTTTGTGGTTTTATACAAATTTTTTTGTCTACTTCTGTGAAGAATGTCATTGATACTTTGATAGCAATTACACTGAATCTGCAGATTGCTTTGGACAGTACTTGCTCATTTTAACAATATTAATTTTTCCAGTTCATGAACATAGGATGTCTTTTCATCTCTTGTATGTCCTCTTCAATTTTTTTCATAAGTATTGTATAGTTTTTCTTGTAAAGATCTTTCACGCTTTTTGCTAAATTAATTCCTAGATATTTACTTTATCTTTTGGTAGCTATCATAATTGAGATTGCTTTCTTAATTTTGTTCAGCCACAAAAAATATTCACAATAACACTAAGAGATTTGCCTTTTTTCACTAGTTTTCTGTTAAATATACAGTGATTTTTATACATACTATTTGACGTATGATATCACAACAGATTGAGTGCAAAATGAATATAAGAATCCAGCTATCCTGTGTTAAGCCAGGCATCAATAATATTTAAAAATCTAAAAAAATTTTCAATATAAGTTTAAAAATGTTAAATAGCTACTTTTAAAAACAAAGTGTTTACTTATGACAACATTAAATGAATTTATTATTACTTTTTTCTTTTATTCTTGAGTGTCGATTTTTTTTGTTTTTATTTTTTTAATTTTAAAGATGCGGGGTACAATTCAGGATTAGGTATACAAATAGGCATTGTACAAGTAAAGTTTGGGCCTCACTTTGGTTCTCACATCACCTAGTTTGAGATCAGGTACCTTTATTGATGAATAGTGCCCCTCCCTTATTGATGAAGAGTGCCCCTCTCCCCTGGCAGTTTCCTACTATTGCCAATTCCTTTCTTATAGTATGATGATAGTCATTCAGGGTCCGCCTATGAGTGAGAACATATGATACTCAGTTTTTTGTTTCTGTGATAAATCATTGAGTATCATAGACTCTAAATCTATCCAATTGCTGTGATGTTCATAATTTTTTCCTTCTTCATTGTTATTGCTATGTTAAAATGAATAAATAAATTTTTTTTTCTTTTTTAACTTTATCTTATTATAGAGATGTGGGGTCAGGATACATAAACAATCTACATGCAGGTGAAGTTTGGGTCTCCAGAGGATCCTCACTTCCCCTGGTGTAGAATCAGTTACCTTTTGTATTGTAACATGCCCTTCCTTTTCTCCCTCCCCTGGCAGCGTCCTTCAAGTGCTGATTCCTTTTTTCTGTTATTGTGATTAATGTTCAGGTTCAACTTATGAGTGACAATATGAGGTATTTGATTCTTTTTTCTGTGATAGATCGTTAAGAATGGTTGTCTCCAACTCCATCCAATTTGCTGAGAAATCCACGTTTTGTTCTTCTTTATGGCTGCATAATATTCTATTGTGTATATGTACCACATTTTCTTTATCCAGTCTACTTTTTTTGCTACTGTGAATAGTGTTGTAATAAACATGTGGGTGTAGGTGTATTTTTGTAGAATGTAGGCCAACTTCTATGGAAAATATTGTGGTGTTATCTAAAGGAACTAGAAATTGACCTTCTATATGATCCAGCAATCTCCCTCTGGGCATTAAAAAGGTTTTTTAAATGCCTTTTTTATTTTTTGTAACATATCCATTAATAAATATAACTTGCATAAAGAAAAATTATTTGGAGTGCTCAGTACTTTTTCAGAGAATACAGGTCCTGAAATTAAAAAATGAAATACTTCTATGTTAGATATTCCCCCCCCAAAAGATATTTCTCAGCAATGTAATCAGTCCTCTCATTTTTCATATATTTTTACTAAAAATATCTGCACTTCATATTTACTTTAACAACCATCTCAGTTTCTTTAAGCCACTAAGAATGTCTAATGCTAGTTAACATTTTCAAGTTGACTAAGCACATTTTTTGTGTCTATTAATTTTGCTCTATTATTGTTGTTAAAAAATATGCTCACTTCAATGTGTAAACTCACTGCCACTAATCACACCACCAAACACATGGTACTGTAACACGTTTTCCAATAATTAGGATGCAGCAATATTTCTTGGCTGAAGTATTTTTCAGATTTATTCAAGGACATTCATAATGGATATGTGCTATTTATGACTTAAAATTTATTTTTATTTTTTAGAGACAGGGTCTCACTCTATTGCCTGGGCTGGAGTGCAGTGGTAGAATTATAGCTCACTGCAGCCTTGACTTCCTGGGCTCAAGCAATCCTCCCACCTCAGCCTCCCAAAACTCAGGGATGACCGACGTGAGCCACTGCATTCAGCAACTGTACATGTTTTGTAGGCCCTATAGATTTTTAAAAAATGGTATGATGGCAGAGCACATTATTTTCCAGTTGGTAGGAAATAATATGTAAACCACAAAGAATGAAGCAATATATAAGCAAAAATAGTATGTCTTGAATTTAAAATATTTTTTTTAAATGTAAGAGTAAGATTGATGTTTAGTGTAACTATTATATAAAGTTCACAGACAGGCAAGTTGAGCCGTGAAGGAAGTGAGAAGTTTAACTAGATAAAGAAAAGGGGTGAGTGCTTTATTGTTCAGGAAAATATAAGACCACAGTCACAAAATTACAAAGTGTGAGAGGAGCAGGGCAATGGCAATGAGCATCATTCAAACATAAAAAAAAATCAAAAACAAATTTTAGTTTGTGAACTGGCAAAAAGGGAAGTCAATATGCATTTGAGGAAGAAATAAAAGTGAGTATAATATGGCTGCAATGTGTAGAAAAGAAAATGTAATCATTTATTTATTTAATTTGCAAGTATCTGTTGAGTGTCCAACAAGGTCAGGCCCTGTGTTAGGTGCCTGAGATCCAGTAATGAATAAGGTAGGTAAAGCATATTTCCTCAAGAAGCTCATATAGTAGTATGGAATCATATTATTGACAAGAGGTTGAAAATTAAACATGAAGTAATTGACATTATCTAAACAAAATACTTGGCTAAATATGGACTTTTTATTATTAATTTAGTTATAATATTACAGTTTCCCTATTTAAAAAATTATTAGGGTTTTATTGTTCTTTTATTAGGTATGAAATTTTGCCAACAGAGATTACATACTATATATAATATTTGTTATAAGATTTTATGCCTTGCTTTATGATTTTCTCACATGCGATGTGCACCTCACCATTCACAATTTACTTGATATAGTTTATAGGGTTATTTGGTAGCGTTATTCTTTCAAATAAACAATAAACAGTTACTGACTGCATGCTCTGTGTTCAGGTAAGATTTTAAGCTGAACTCTGAAGGACAAAGAGGATGTGGAGAGATACAAGTAGTGAGAAAATAGAATAAAGGTTTATGAGTGGAGGAGAAGTGAAAAATTACAAGAAACAAACAAGATAATAAACCCACCTAAAACAAAGGGGAAATAATATGAATTATGAGGAAATAAGATTGCTAGGGGTAAGCATTGTCTGGGGAGACTTTGAGATTATCAGCAAGGTTTGAACTTAAGTTGGTGTTAGAGAAAACCATTAGAACTTTTTGCACTGGTAGAAATGACATGATATTAGTCATATTTTAGGAAAATTTGCAATGTTCCTCACCCATTTCTTAATTGTGCATCATCTAAGAAAAATAAAACAACATAAATTAAAATAATAACAATAAAAACATTATTTTAGAGGTCCTGCTGAAAAACGTATTGTTCCACAATGTCATCAAAAGTGTTAACTAGGAAGCTCATCTATTTTAAATCTCCAAGTCAGTTACTATTGTCTTCAAAATTTTTTATCTACCATATTTATATTATAAATATGCTATATGTTATACATATACATATTCCAAGTATACATATGTATGTTTTATTATCTTAAAATTTATATATTTCTAGTATTTGTTTTATGTTAGTATAATGAGTTTCAATGCCAATAATTATGGTAAATTGGGATTGGTTTTTACCATAAAGTATGTTTTAGTTTTCAGGCACTTGTATGTGATAAACTCTGCAGTTTCTAGAAAATAACCAAAAATTATGAGGGAAAATATAAACACAAAATACTATGTCTTAAATTTATTTTTTTTAATGTAAGGGAAACACCAATATTTAGTGTAAAAATTCTTTAAAGTTTTAAGAGAGGAGAATGGACCTAATGCTACATTAACAATAAAAGAACCAATTCTAAGTTCTTAGAATTTATGAAATACATTTCTTCTCATTTTTAATGTAAAAGATAGCAAGGTAATAGAGTTTATTTCCTGCATACATAATAGAATTTTTATATTTTGAAATGCTTCCATTTGAATGAGAATTCAACATATTTGGATAATTTAGGTACAGCATTAGTTTTGTTAATTAGTTTAGGATACATTTGATGAGTTCTGGCAAATATCTTAGGTACTATTACCTGACCTTACCCAATCTTCCAACCCATGTCCACACCAGACATATTAACCATTTCTATCTGATGCTGATTCAGCTTCAGAATTCTTTAATATAATGATCCACTCTTTTGTTATAGTTGGCATAAAAGATGAAATCTAATTCCTCTTTCTCAAAGTCCTAAAATTCTTTTCTGCAAGTTGAAAGTTATAACTGGAAAAGCTATATACTTAGAATTGTAAATACTGTAAGTGTTTATTCTTGTTTACTGGCCTGAATTAATTTTGGGGAAATAAAACTTTAAAAAAACTTTTAGTAATTTTCATTGTTTTAAATTGTAACCAACCAAAGATATCTGTTTGAAAAATGCATTGTCTAAGTAAACCTAACTTAATGTTTAAGAGTATTGTGAAAGAAATTGGAATCATTCTGCTAAGTGATATGATGAAAAGTGTAATTATGGGTTTTTCAGACTGATCTTTTAAAATAGTTTAGTTTCAAACTACTTGTTTGCATTTCTATTAGTGACTACAAAGATACAGCATTAAATATAAACAATAAATGACATATGTGGAGAAAAAGAAAAACTCATAATATTCTCTGAAATAATAAAATTCCATGTCCTAAGTTTATGAATTAGTCAGGATTCTCCAGAGAAAAGTCCATATATATGAGTGTATGTATGTATGTTCTTTGAAAAATGCCTATCACAAAAAAAACTATGAATGAATTTTAAACATTTTTTGCACAAAAATAAACTCATAAAAACTTGTTACAACAAATCTAAACAGAATCTAGTTTGAGGGAATATGAAGGAAAAGACATAAGTTTTGAAGACAGCCCCTATCAGAATAACATAAATTCTACGATACTTGAAACAAGAACAGACATAAAATTTATGATGAAGCTTGGGTGGAAGAATGATGAAACCATTAATGTTTTTTGAAAGGTTTATGAAGACAATGCCCCAAAGAAATCAGCAGTTTACAAATGGAAAACTTCTTTTAAGAAGGGACCAAAGGATGTTGAGGATGAAGCCTGCAGTGGCAGACCATTTATATCAATTTTCCAGAAAAAAATTTATCTTGTTTGTGGCCTACTTGAAGCTGACTTATGATTAACAGCAGAAAAAATACCCAGCACTATAGAAATCTGAATTGGTTCAGCTTACAAAATTCTGACTGAAAAATTAAAGTTGAGCAAACTTTCCACCTGATGGGTATCAAAATTGTTGGGTACAGATTAGCTGCAGACAAGAGCAAAACTTTCATTGGAAATGTTAAACAAGATCAAAATTCTGAAGCATTTATTCAAAGAATTATAATGGGAGCTAAAACAAGGTTTTAATAGTATGATCCTGAAGAGAAAGCATAAGCAAAGTAATGGCTACAGAGAGGTGGAAATGGTCCAGTCAAAGCAAAAGCAAACTGGTCAAAAGTAAAGGTCATGGTAATAGTTCTGAGGAAGGCTCAAGGCATTTTGCTTGTTGACTGTCTGGAGAGCCAGAGAATGATAGCATCTGGTTACGATGAGAGTGTTTTGAGAATATTGGCCATGCATGAGGAGAAAAATGACTGAAAAATCTTAACCAGAGAGACTGTATTCACCAAACAATCCTCTTATCAAACAAAAGCAATTTGGTGAGAGTTTTGATGGGAAATCATGAGGCATCCACCTTATAATCCTGATTTGTCTCCTTCTGAATTTTTTTGTTTTCTAATCTAAAGAAATCTTTGAAAAGCATCCATTTTTCTTCTTTTTATAATATAAAAGAGACCGCATAGATGTAGTTAAATTTCCAGGATAGACTAAATGGCTGGTATTATTGTTCACAAAAGTGTCTTGACCTTTATAAAGCTTATGTTGGGAAATAAAGCTTGCATTTTTAATTTTTATCTTTTAATTTTATTTTACTATGAGCTTTCTGAAGTCCTCCTTACATATGTAGATTTATTTTGAGAAATCAGCTTATAATTGTGGAGTTGGTAAAGTTAAAATATGTAGAACAATCAGATGGCTGGGAACTCACGCAGAAGTTAATGTTGCAGTTGTGAGGCGCTTTCTTTTTCTATAGAAAACTAAGTTTTGTTTTGTTTTGAATCTTTAGACCTTCAATGATTTGAATGAGGCCTCACTAAGATTATCATGGAAAATCTCCCTTACTTGAGGTCAACTGAATGAGAATTACAATTGCATTTACAATATGGCTTCACAGCAACACTTAATTCTGTGTTTGGTTAAACAACTGCATATTACAGCCTAGTCAAATTGATAAAACTAATCATCAAAATAAACAACTACATGTTCCTTTGTATTATTAAAGTGAGAAAATGGGAAAAGAACAAGACAAAATACAGCAGAAATAATTATTCCCAGTCGAAAGCTTGGCATTCATTATAATTAATAGAATTTACATTTAATAAAATTAATATGAAGTCTAAATTCAACATTACATACATGATCAAAACACAGATTGAGCATTTACATTTTGCTAGCCACAAAGTCTCTGAGAGTCATCAATAATATAATCTTAAGGACTTTGTTAAAGAAGATAGGTGTGCAGATTACTTTTAGCGTCAAGTGGCAAATTTGGGAGGATATAGAAGCAACATTTCAGATAATATATATATAATATCTGTGATTTTAAGATCAATATACAATCTAGTCAGGATAATCTAAGAATGGAAAAGTCTCTCCAAGATTTTTCTTTTTTAAAGAATACCTTAATAATCTTAAGTGCATAAATTTAGCTCTCTCTCAGTGCATTATAGTTTTATCCTTATCAGAATAGAAAACCAGTGATTTAAAAACTAAAGAAAAAGACATTCCAAATATATTGTCAGATTGTGATTCAGGCTCACTAGGAAAGACAATTTTGCTTGGAGAGGATGGAACAGAAAACATTGTCTACAGCAGAATCACATTCAGCTTCTCCTTTTTTTGGTCTTCATTCTAAGGTAGAATTTGTGACAAGAGACTGAACAGTTGTGTTGTTTCCAGATTGAGAGGTTTGTATTTGTAGCAGTCCCATCTTTTGTTAGACGTAAGCACCAGCACAAAGCTGATGGAAGACACCATTAGCCATTGATAGATTTAAGATCATATTACCCCCATAATATTCTTGTCTTTCTTCTCCCAAACTTTTGGACTAGATCCAGGAAAAGAAAGAGGTGCTGAATTACTGTATTTATTATTGTACAGAGCTGTAACTCAAGCCTCATTCACCTTCATTATTTTTTCAAACCATCAAGGCTAATTGACAGCAAGCCTTTATATCTAGATTTGTTCCCATTAGAAGTCCTTGTGTCCTTGACTACACAGGTAAGGTAAGAACTTTACTGCTGTAATTAGATGTATTTGAGGCAGCTGTTGTTTGGATTAACTGAGCTCTCTTTTTGCAACATTGATGGAGATGCTGTCCTTAGGGTAATTTTTTGAACAATCAAAAACATGACAAATAAGGAAGAAAATTGCTACAGTCTAAGGGAATTCCATCCCTTTTCCCAATTTAAACACAATCCTCATTTCATCCCTAGTCTATTTTTTATAGAATTCCATTTGTTATTGTATCAGAGCACTGAGATCTGTAAGGAAAATACTATAAAAGATGCAGGATAACTTTGAAAAATCCATGCCTGTTGTACTAACAAGAAACCAAAACCAAAAACAAAATTTGTCTTTCATGTGGTAAAATTACAAGTTCATTGATTACATATAATGTGTCATAATTTGGTTTAGTTTTTGTTAGGAGACCACATTCATATAAGTATGAAAGTTTAAAGATACATTTATGAGTGTGTTCATATGTATACATACTTTTAAATAAGAGTTATTTTCTCAATTCATAACTCAAAAGGCATTGCTTTAATGTGTCTATAATCTGTTGTGCCGAAGCAAAGTCTAAAGCCAATTTGATTCTCATGTCTCTGTAAGTTTCTTGATTTTTTCTCTCTTTCTACACATATGTATATATGACATAATATAATATATATTCTAATATGTCTTATTCTGAAATTTCAAGAGCATATATTTTTCCTATTATTAATTACAGCATAACAAACTATGGTACCACATAATCTATTCTGGTTACATATTAATGCATAAAGCATTATTATAAAACTTAGTGACTTAAAAAATAGCTATCCTTTTATTTGTGCACAAATCTGCATTTTGGGCAAGGTTTGGATGGTTAATTTCTGAGGTTCACGGCACCAGCTGAAGTGGCTTAACTGGGGCTGAGGATCCACTTCCACAATGGCTTCCTTCATAGGACTGGCAATTTGTGTTGGCATTACCTGAGAACCCCATGGGGGTTCTTGGCCAGAGACCTCTGATTCTCTCCACGTGGGCCTCTCCTTGAGACTGCTTGGACTTACTCAGAGCATGGCAGTTGGTTTCTACAAGTAAGTGATCCAAGAAGCAGAAAGTGGAAACTGACAACCTTTTAAGGTCAAGGCCTAGAGACTGGCAAACCTTCAGTTCCACCATATACTATGTGTCAAGTAGTCACAGATCTTTTCCAAACTAAAGGAAAGGAAACATAGACCTTTCAACTGGAGATAATCTACCAAAGTCCAACTTCTGGCCACACATTATTTACACTCATTTCAATTGTAAAATGTCACCATCTCTGAAATTTCTAAATATATTACTACAATATGACTTGACCTGAAGTTAGGTTTATCATGGTCTGAACCAGATCTTGTTTTAGGCTAGGGTCCTAGAGTGTGATTTTTTTCTCTGCATTGACCTGTGAAGTAAAAAGAAAGTTTTCTTCCTTCTACATTCGCAACAAACAATGGTAAAACAGACATACAGTAATCACAATAGCCATTCTTCTTTAAAAAGAGAGAGAACAGGAGACAAAACTCAGTGACCTATAGAAACTCTGAAATCCAGTCAGGCACAGATTATCACGTGTTTTGTTGAAACCCAAACCTGCTTCCTCAGAATGAGTCTACTCAGCTTCTGGCTCTTATCTCTGAAGACTTGAGTCAACCCTCTGAATCTTTTCTTTTCCATAATAAACGTGTGTGTCAACTGGAAAGTGTTATCAGTTTTCTTCCTTCCCTGAGAAGGTTGGGGATTCAAAGCCTTCTTTGAATTTTGGACTGTCTCTTTCTTGTTCAGATAAAGCTGATATAGAATATTCAAAATTTTTCATAGTTTTCTCACTTCTATTTTATATTTTTCTCTTTTTGTATTCTTAGATTGGACCTTTATTATTGAGTTTGTGAACTTAAAATTTTCTCTCTTTTTTTCACAGTTCTGCCATATTTACCAACATTTGGATATATTTTTATTAATTTTATATTTAATTCATCACATTGAATTTTTAAATGCTTACTTTTATAAAATTTCAAAATGCTCTTTAATGTCTTGGGGTAAGCCTCTCTGTTTTACATTTTCTTTTATCAAGGGAAATGATTATCTTTCACTGACCATTCATGTTTACAGAATTCAAACTTTAATTGATTTCTCTGGGCAACCACTGTGGGTTTCCTTTATCACTGTGTATGTAGGTTGGCTATTCCCAGTAAGTCTCTCCTCTGATATGGAAATGGGATGGTTCCTGGAAACTCTCCACGTAATAAAAGCATAACGACTAGCAGGAATGAGAAAGGTTTTACTCTGTGACACCTAGCAGCCTTAGTTCTTACTAGATAATAAATCCAGGAAAGAGGTAGGGGGATTTTAACAAATTATCTGCCAGAAACTCTGCAGAAGGGACTCACAGGTAGTCTCTAGACCAGTTGTTCTCAAACTTTTGCTTGAATTAGAATTATCTGGGTGGTGATCTGAAGTAGCCGCCATACCTACTTCAGAGTTTTTTATTCAGTATGCTTGGGCAGGGTCTAGGAATTTGCCTTTATAAGTTTCTATATGGTTGTGATACTACCAATCAACACTTTGATAATCATTGCTCCAGATAGGCTTTCTATTAGTTTTTCTCTACTTAAATCCATTCTCCAATCCCATTTTTCTGTGTTTTATGTGTCTTACTTTATTATTTCTCTATTATTAATATGTATAACAAACCACCAAAACCCAGTGGCTTAAAGCAGCAATAATAATTATTTTGCTGGTTAAACACCTATTTGGGCAGGGCTCAGTAGTGATAACTCATCTTTAATCTTGGTATCATCAGTTGGAGCAACTTGAAGGTTGAGATCTGAAATAATCTGAAATCGCATTTTCTCAGCTCTGGCACATAAGATCTTATTTAGGGCTATTGGCTAAAATGCCACATTGTCTCCATGGCTCAGTACACTTCTCAGTACATAGTGGCTAAATTACAAGGATAGTCATTAAGAGAGTCAGATAGAGGTTGTTTTGTCTTTTGTGACCCAGCCTTAGAAGTCATGGACAGTCACTTTTGCTGTATTCAATTCAAGCATGCATTTACAAAGTCCTACCTAAATTCAAAGAATGGAAAAAAAAAAGCCAAAAAAACCCAACCTTCATTATTTTTGGTGGAGGAGTGGAAAGATTTTAGAAGAAACTGTGGGGAAAAAAATATTGCAGCAGTCATTGTTAGAAAATAACATTCAGTATAACCTTTACTCTAACAATTTATTTTCTCCCTATATGCAAAGTACAATCACAACTTTCACCCACTAAAATACAAAAATCTCATCCATTATAGCATCAGTCTTAGGCTTGAGGATCAGAATTTTGTCAATTAAATCAAGTCTAAATGTTAATGAGCTTTCTCATGTACATTTCCTTGCGTAAAACTTCTCAAATACAGTTCTCAATCTATAGGCTAGCGAATTGAAAGGGACATATTTGCCCTTGCTACACTCAACTAACAATGGTTGGTCAGGCATAGGATAACTGCTATCCTGTGCCTATTCAACAAAGGACAGTGGGAGGCAAACAGTATTCAACAACTTTATAATAATTCTGAAATTCATTCAAGCACGTACTCCAATTCATTGATTAGGGCTCAGTACTACTTCTTGCGAATCAGTCTCTACATATTTTTGATCTGACCTTTAGACTCTGGGTTTTAACCTCTGAGTTATCCTTTCTTCTCCAAAAAAAAAGACTACTGCTTGCAGTTGGATATCAACTTGCTTCATGTTTATAGTGGTTCAGGGATCTAAAGATCACTTTTCATTTTTTAATGTCATTGTCTTTTTTAGTCCAAGCTGATATAGTGTTCTCAACCACACTATTCCCTTAAAAATTCAGTGGGTTCTTTATGAATTGTGTTGTTATATTTAGCCAAACCATATCCCACAATCTTTTTTGGGTAAATCTTCCTTCATTTTTGTCTTCTTATATTCTTTATGATATGCATTGTCCTTTAAAATTTTGTTCCTGTTGTTAAATAGATATAACCTGTTAGATTATTAGAGGACTTACCTGAATGAGTGAATTATCAAGGAAATCCTAAAGTCTTTTGAGGTATTAAAAATGATGTCATGTTTTCACCCTATATTTGATATTTACTCAGAAGGCCTTTCTCATTTGAAGATCTCAGAGAGACCAATAATATGAAACACTTTTATTTTTGCACTCAGTAAGATTTGACTGCTTTATGACACCTTTTAATTTCACTTGAAAACTACATGAAAACTTTTTAGCTCACACATGTTTTTTCTCATTTTTAATCAAAGTCAGTGAGAAGAAACCAGGTGACAATATACGTATTCTGCCTAGAAATGTTCTTAGCTAAGTTCATTAGGCATATTTTCTATCTTCCTCATTGCTACAGGCACTCTGGGGTTACACCTTTTGCCACTATGCAAAAAGTGCCCTCTTTTCTTCAGGTTTCAGTAATATATTCCTCACTATTTTTTAAGCGGTCACCAACAGCCTCCTAGAGGGCCTTCAAAGGTTTGCTAATAATCTCTTTGAGGTCTTGCAGTCTTGCCTTAAAACCTTTCTTAAAGCCCTTACAGCTTGTACATGCTACCTGGCCCTAAATGAGATATTTTGCATTAGTTATGATAGCACACTACCCAGTTAATAAAATTTGTTCTGGTTATCTATTGCTACCTAAAAGCTACCTCAAAACTTGGTGACTTAAAGGAAAAGTAACATTAATTTTGATCATGATTTTCCAACTTGGTGAAGACTTAACAGAGATCGCTTATCTCTGTTCCATTTGGCATCAGTTAGGGCAAAAGTTAAGGAATAGAATTATTGAAGACTTTCATATCTATATATCTGCCAGTTGATGCTGGCTGTCAGCTAAGATTTTAACTGTGATTGGTGACTGGAATGTCTACTCCAGGTGACCTGTCTGCATGGTTTTGGCTTGCTGGCAACATTAGAACTATATTCTATGGCAAGCATCCCAAAAGGTGAGCCAGACAAAGGCCATATCACCTTTTATAACTTAGTCTCAAAAGTCACATTGCATAATTTCTGTCATATTGTACACAACCACACAGTGAGACAGGTCCACCTCATTTCAAAGAAGGGAAAATAAACTTCACTATTTCATGAGGGAAAAGACAAGTTATTGGATGGCATGTGGATTTGAAAATATTGCTGTGGTCACTTTGGGAAAATGCCATTTTCTATCTCTTTGTTAATCATTGACATGCTTTCATTTGTTTTCTGTGTTTCAGAATTTTAATTTTAATTTTATCATTTATGTTTAATTCTTGTTTGTGTTTCTGGGTTTATGTATTTAACCATGTCTTTGCTGGCATTACTTTGAGTTTCATGAGAAGAGAGAGGCAAATACATGACTCTGACAATTTTTTTAAAAACTTGAGTTATTTTCATTTTTTTCTAAATAATTATTTTAAGGATTCTGAATTAAAACCCTTGAATTGGAATGCCTTTTAAAATTAAAATTTTATCTTGAAGTTGAAAACTACATTATAGTAAATGTGTGAATTAAATACTACTATTTGTGCCATATATAAAATAAAATTAGCAGCAAATAAAAATTTAAAAATATTAATTAGCAAGTCATATATGACCTAAATCAATGTTATCTAAATTAAGAGGATTTTTACTAAGTTCTTAACCAACAGCAATAAATCATTTGAATTCATATAATAACAACAGGAACTACAAATATAAACAAATGTAAAAAATTCTAAAGGGGAACAATTTAGTATCTGATGAGTCATTCTGTCTTGAATTTCAGTATTTCTTACATATTCAGATTCAAATTAGCTTCTACTGACATCTTTAAATTTGTTTCTCAGTTCCTGGAAACAATTCAGTGTTCTTTTTTT
>NW_007249154.1:470201-495579 GCF_000164805.1 Carlito syrichta
GCGATCCTTCCGCCTCAGCCTTCCAAGTAGCTGGAATTACAGGCATGTGCTACCACGCACGGCTGATTTTTTGATTTATTGTAGAGATGAGGTCTCGCTGCCCAGGCGGGTCTCGAACCCGCGGGCTCAGGCAATCCACTCTCCTCAGCCTCCCAAAGGCGCGGGATTACAGGCTGAGCCACCGAGCCCGGATCAGTGTTTCTTAAGGTGAAGCAACTGTATTAATGAGATGAGCTATTTCATTTTTAGAATTACAGAATTACTTGGAACTTACCATAGAAACTTTAACAAGATACTTATAAAATAATCTTGACCCCTACATAGATCTAGATGAATAAAGACAGAAAGACCAATTTCATTCATCTTCTACACTGGTATTCTAACAATGAATGATATTGTTTATAGTCATAATTTCTGAACTATCATACATAATACATACCACTTTTTAATTCTAATGAAATTAACACTTTCCTTATTCCACAAGTGTCTGTATTTTTAAAATATAATAAAAATAAATTAAAATTACTTATAACTATACTTTGAAAAAATCATACTAATAGTTTATTAATTTCTCTCTACCTTTCTACTCAGTTGCTTGTTTTTTCCTTCTATTACCCTCTTCCTCCTTTTTACCTTTCTTTCTCAGCTTTCCTTTATGATTACCATACAAAGCATTTTTTTTTTTTTTGGTCTTTCTAATTAGCATTGAGTCATTGTTTAAAAGTTTCCTGAGTGTGGTGACTCATGACAGTAATCCTAGCATTTTTGGAGGCCAAGACAGGAGGACTGCTTGAACTTAGGAGTTTTAAGACCAACCTGGGCAAGATAGTGAGACTCAGTCTCACCAAAAATAAAAAAATAAATAAAAATTAAAAAAAAAACCTATGTGGTGGTATGTGCTTGTAGACCCAGCTACTCGAGAGCTGAGGAGGGAGGGTTTCTTGAGTCCAGTAGTTCATGACTGTTATGAACTGTGATCGTGCCACTGCACTCTAGCCTGGGCAACAGAATAAAACCCCAACTTAAAAAAAATATATTATATAGAATTAAATATGAAAATATTTTACGTCTATGCTTAAATAATTTTATGTCTTCAAACATGAAGTTTATATGTTCATTTTGTATTTCAAATATTTATTATTAGAGATAGTCGTACATCTCTACTGGAAGAATATTTGTTGCACTCAATTACCATATCCCTTTAGCTAGAGATTTTGGAGTTGCAAACTGCAGTCTAGGGTGTTGGCAATGTTAGCTCATGTGACCTCTCTGAATGACACTAAGGCCCCTCCAAGTCTAAGAGGAAAGGAGTACATCGCGATGTCTATTCAAAGACATTTCATAAGAGAATGTCTTTCTGATTAAGAAGTCCATTCAGTTTAAACACATTTAAAGTGTCATTTATGACTCATGAAAGAGCACACACAAATCTTGAGGGAAATGAGTTGCACCAGTGATTTTTACATTAAAGGAATGTTTGCTTCAAAATATGATTTATATTATTTAAAAGTTCTCCTTCGGCTACATTTTAGCCCTGAATTCAAATCATCATACATTCTGTTTTCTGATTGACACCAAGATAGTATGCCATGATCAAAACCAGTATTCTTGAACATGTTAGCTGCTTAGTAGAAACATTATCTCCAGAAAGAAAGAGAGGGAATAGGGACAACTATATACAAGATTCTTGTTGTTACAGAATCATTTTTTTCAAACTTCAGCTGTTAAAGGGGAAGCTCGGATAGCAAAAGGTATATATTTCAAAGATTTTATTTTCTTTTTTTTTTTCAAAGAGAGAGATTCCTTTTTGTTACAGTACCTGAATGTGAAATAAATTGTAAAGGCTAACTGACGAATAAATTGATTTTATGGGTGTAATTTAGTTGGACTTTCCACTTTTTTCATTTTAATTGTGTTTTGGTTACCATTTTTCAGAAGTTTTCAAATGTTTACAATTTATCATAAGGGTCCTCTTTTATACAGCACAGTATCTCCTTCCAGTGGGCACATCACAGCATGACTCTAGCATTTATAAGAGGGGATGACTCCTAATAGCCTAGTTTTTCAACTGCAAGTGGAATCAAGGCTAATTGCAACAAACCACCTCAGTTTAGTAAAACTAGAAGTCTCCTGGCCAGTCAGACAAATCCATTAGGATTTTATTGGGTCCTAAAAAGAGTTATGTGATTCCCTAGGATCCAATCCTTGTCAATCAGGCATGGTAAATTGGATTCTTGAATAGGGAAATCCCTTAGGGAGAGTAGATGTTATCTAGATCAGATGCAGTGATTTTTTCGACTCTGTGCTCACTAGGTTCTGTTCTCTCTTTAGTGAACCAATAAAACCATAATAAGTATTGATTAACCCATTACTGAGCATTATCCACTGGCTTCTGCCTGGCTGTATTTAAACATTACATTGTACTTTCACAGTGCCACTGTAAAGACACTTGCCTTACTTTGACCCTCTTGCCAAGATGATGCTAAGTATATTTCCTTTTAGTACAAAATATTTCAATTATACTACCTCCATCAGCTACCAGGGTATTCTGATGATTTTCAAAGAAAGAAAATTATGCAGTTGCTTCTGGTACAATTTACTAAATTTGTAATTTAAGTGTTTGACTATTTTCAAATCTGAAGTATTGTTTTCCACTGGGGAAGAAAAAGCATAAAACCCTACTACAAGACCTAAGATAGTTTTTCAGGCTGATGTACTGTTTTTTAAACTAATCTTGCATGTATATCTTTGATCCAATTATGTAATCTTTTAATCAGTTATGATATCAGTATACAGGGTTTTCATTAGCACACAGCTGATTTCATCAGCTATTGAAAATGTCATAACATTCAGGGGCTAGTGAAACCATAGTCTGTCTGATGTTATGAAGCTTTAGTGGATATGTTTAATATTCCCCTGTAAATTGACTTCATGAGTGAAAGTAAAATTTCTAGCAAGGCTGATATGTAATATGTTCACTACCTCATTCACAGCTCTCTGGTTTTCTTTCTGTGTGCTGCTTACTACTTAGAAATGCAAAGATCAACTAGACAAATTAAGTTTGATTAGAGGGGACAAGGTCATGTGCTGAATGCAGAGAGGTCAACTTCAGGCAACAGAGCAAAAAAAAAATAACATTCACATGAATTATTATGCTTTTAAAAGCTATTTTGTTTCATATGTACTCTGAATATATATGCAGGTTTTAGGAAAAAAATTGTGCTTTGATAAATAGTTATGTTATTTATGGAGTTTATGTTATTTTGGAGTTTATAGTTTTCAAGCCTATACTGCCTTTTGTGTTCATTACAGAATAGTCATTTGATCAAATGATTTTCAATACATTGTCAAAATAAATTACATTCACTTCATTAGATGTACAGGAAGTGTAGCCAAAGCAGGGACAAGTATTAATTTAGGACTCTGCAGAAACTGACACTCCATCTTATGACCCTGGGGCTGTATTATTCAAGATACCTTGTGATGGAAGGAAGTCTGTCTCCATAGCAATTACCTAAATCTTTTATCAGTCATTTCTGGAAAGAAAATTAGAGCAATTGTGTCAGGATGGTCATATGGGCAGAAATTGTACACTCATTCAAACCACTTATGTCTCTGACTTTGTCCTTGCTTGATGGCTGCTTTTGTTTACTACTCTGTGTTTGAAAGCTTGATTGGGCATGAGCAGATGTGCCAAACTGTAACCACAAAAGGTCGGCCTTTTGTTTTCTTCTAATTTTTTTCTCTTTCTCTTTCTCTCTCTCTTTTTCTTTCTTCCTCTCTCTCTTTTTCTTTCTTCCTCTCTTTCTTTCTTTCTTTCTTCTTAGCAAAACTGCTAAATTATACTGCTTTTGTTTATTAAGCAAATTACTCAGATAAGGCTTATAATGTAAAAAAATCTCAATTAGAAATTGTTAAAATAAACTGCAATAGCCCTTCCTCCTTGTAACAAACTTATTATGAAACTTGATAATATTTAACAGTCAGGTGATTGCCAACTTGGGAAAAAGAACTGCCAAGCATATATCCCTTCTGTTATCATATTTTATGACACCTTAATATTAATCGATTAGATAATTGATGTCACACCAGTAAGTTTGTCAATGTGGAGGGCTATTGCCTAAACGTGCTATTATCGATCTAGAAGTTTAAAAAATATTAAAAGAAAGAGATTCAGTTGCACTGTGGGAAAAGCTTCAAAAATCCCTCTGAACATTTAGACTTTTGCACCATTGGATTTTGAAATAAAAATAAAAAGCTTAATTCTTGATCAATAAGAGTTGCAGTTTTCATTGAGTGTTATGAACAACGCTGTCTAAGCTTTCCCTTCAAGTTCCTTGTTCAGGAAAATTTACAATTAATAGCTTTCTACAACAGCAAAGATATCTCCTTCTTCATGGCTCAGCTAGGGACCTGCCAGACTAATCTATTCCCAGTGGGCTGGCCGTGGTCCTTTACTCTATCTGTCTTAGCATATTGATTTCTGAGCTGTCTTATTGGTTCCTAACATAATTATAGCAGGAGTGGGTCTCTTAGTACAGCTAATACATTTACACCATGGCATCTAGGGGAGCTTATTATAATGGCATCCGGTAGTGCTGCTATAGTTAAGGGTCAGTTTGTATTTCCATTATAAACCCCATTTTTTCAGGGAGTTTATACTTTAGCAGTTTTAATCTATTAAAAGAAAAAAATAAAACTTGGCTTTGTGTCATCCAAGATCCACATATTTCTGCCATTAAAAGTTAATAAAACTGCAGTCTCCATCCTTATCATACCCTTGACAGTTTTAGGAAAACAAATGATATTTTCTATTCTTATGGGATTTTTGACTTAGCAACTATTGACACATAGTTCAGTTGTGGTATCAATAGAAGTGGTTTTAATACCCTAAGCACTTCGTGAATAGCATCTATTAGTATGTTTTGTTTTGTCTTTTTTCTGCAAATGGTATGATGACTTCTAGCTTCCAAAACTAAGGATATATGTTTAGCTACCAAATAGAGATTTGACAGAAACACTATGTCTTGGAAGAGAAAAATTACCATTCAGATGAACTTTTACTATTCATAATAGAAAGAACCTTTTCTAAACATGATAAGAAAATATATAAAGAAAGAAATATACCTCACGTGGACAATTTTGTTCAGTTAGCAAAATCTAAGATAGACAGAAGATTTTAAATAACTGACTTATAGCAATGTGATTTGTATCTTTGTACATTTACAAAATATTCAAAAGCAACATAGTTAAGGAAGTTAGTTAGGCAGTCTGTAAGGAAATGACTCACTCAATTCTTGGGAGTATATTTGAGAAGTTAAATAGTAATGATTTATAAACAGACATTTCTCTGTAGTGCTGTGTCCTAGGATCTCAGAATTCAAGATGAATTCCAGAATATATGAAAACTATGCTTGATTCTATTTGCTTGTTTGTTTGTTTTTGTGACCATTTTTGGAAGTGATAGAAGATGGAGCTAAAAATCCCAAGTGAAATTTGTGAAACGGTTAACTCATAGTCATTAAAATTTTCCATGCCTGTATTTATGCTATACAAACTCTAGTTAAGCTATGGTAAAATGAAATTCATATAATAACCACATTGACACTAGAATTATTTCTATTTTTACATTTAACAATAGTATAATAAATTGATAATATGTATAACATATATGCACGTTAATTTTTATATAATTAATATACATAATACAATAAATAAATATTTAATAGAATATATATAGAGAGATGAGCTTTATGATAACTCTACATTTACTTCTCTAAGGAAAACAAAGTTATAATCTGAATATTCATTTCTAAATTGGATTATATATTCCCATCCATTATGAACAAAATATAGTAAACATGTTTTAAAACTTTTATAATGATAATTTTGAATGTTAGTTATTGTATTATTTTCTGCTGTAATACTGAGTTTTATCTGATATTTTTAGATGTGATTTGATTCATTCATTTCACCAATTTTTATGGCAAGCATTGTGCCAAGCATCAAAAGTGAAGAAAGATTCAAAAATAAAAAATAGACCATCCCCCATCTATAAAAGCTTATTATTTAGAAAAGGAAAAATGTTACAAGTGTCATAGTGGAAGTAAGTAATAAACATTGAAGGATCCAAAATCCAGAGGAGATAGTGATAATTCTGACAAAGAGTCAAGGAAGTCTTTACAAAGGACACACTGTTGGAATGATCAGAAAATTTCACCAACTGCTAAACAGCTTCAAATTATCATGATTGATTGATTGAACAATTGATTTGTCTGTGTATTTACTTATCTGTCTTACAGTCTTGCATAGGAGGCTGTTTTCAGTATACTTGCGTATTGTAGTATCTATTTTTTTCTAACTTTCATTTATTTATTTTAATTTATGATAGACTCGGAAACCAAATGACACACATTAGGACTAAACAAGAAGCAAAAATTAATTAGGACCTAAGTGGCCATTTTAATGGTTCTATAATATGTGATATGTAGATACCTTAATTCATGTGCTTTACAATATCTGTTTTAGATGCTCCAAGCACTTCTTGCTTAACTACTATTATATACCAAATACAGAAGATGGCTACATAGTTTAGTTCAAAGAAAGTGCATTTGATACTTACTGTTTTTTGTGCATTACTTTAAGTGTAGCAGAACAAATGTGTGTTTATCTATTTTCGGCAGGTATCACAGCTAGACTGTGGTTAACTGGAGTCATGTGACTATCACTGAACAATGAAATGTGAGAGAGAAGAATAAGTGCCATTTCTAGGCAATAGCTTTTTTTTCCCCCAGAATCTCAAACTATTGCCCACACTGGAGTGTGGTGGCATAGCTCACTGCAGTCTCAACCTACTAGGTTCAGTGTATCCTTTTGCCTCAGCCTCCCAACTAGCTGGGACTACAGGCACGTACCACCATCCCCAGCTATTTTGTTTTGTTTTATTTTTGTTTTGTAGCGATAGGTCTTGCTATGTTGCCCAGACTGGTCTGTATCTCCTGGCCTCAAGCAGTTCTCCTGTTTCAGGCTCCCTAAGTCTTGGAATCACAGGCATGAGCCACCGCACCCAGCTTTTGTGGTCTTCTTTAGGTTGGATAACATGGCCCTAGTGGGTGGTAGAATCACAGAATGGAAATTGCTTGAAGGTGCTGAATCATCAAATGGAGAAGGCCTGCTTCCTATGTCTGTACTTTCACCAATCAAGGATACACATTTGGACTGTCATATGAAGGGAATATAAACTTTTATTCTGTTTATTTGGAGGGGGTGTCAATTTTTTACTGTAACCCAGACCACCTAAATTAGTAAATATTAGTAAATATAGTGTATGGATATGTATATGAATATATATGGAACTGTATACATATATATATATATATATATACACTAATTATTGGGTTTAATTTTATAAATTGTGTTTATCACTTAAACTTTCAGAATTTTCAATTAATCAACTTTCAGAATTTTCAAATATTTAATTCTTATTCTTAAGTATATTTTAAAAAATACTTTTTGTTTTATTTCATTTTGGTTTTTTAAAGATAAATTCTAGGTAAGTTTACAAATGCAATGACTGTATGTGATGAGGTTTACTGATTAGTTTTGACAGATTTAATTCAAACACTCATTAGTAGCTTCTGACAGAACTTGTTCAAATTTCTGACCAAATGGGCTGGTAGCTTTATATCTTTCTGGATTTAGTCCACCCAATAAAATATACCTCTTCCAGATATCAATGATAGTCTTTAGATCAATGTAAGTATGTAGATCCATATAATTTAAATATCAAAGAAAGTCACTCATGATTATGCTATGAACAAATTAATCTGTAGTTTATAAACTATATCAAATTAGAATAAGTTTCAAAAACTTAGAATTTCAGCCACTCCCTCATGCCCCAAGTCATTTAGATTTTACCAGAACATTTCAGAAAACTTTATGGTTAGATATTTCATACTAAAAATAAACTTTAGCAAGACATTTTACTTTTTTAGAAACCATTTTGTGGGTTCTATGGGAAGCATGGAATTGCAGTGGCATATAAATTTAACAAATAATGAGGTGAAAACAGCTTAACCAAACTTTTCATATCTTCAAAAGGATTCTACTCTGGTTTATAATAGAAGTGCCTACAGATTCTCAGCACAGCAAGATGGCTGGGCACTGCATTTCACATTCATAAAATAGGCTTTTTCTTGGTAAAGATTTTACATTCCCTGTCATAACAAAGAAGAATTGCCAACTATTTATTTCAGTGTTCCTAATTGTTGTCAGAATGTGACCTAAAACTCCGACACAGAATTTTTCAAAGTCAGGCTTGCACAAGGCACACGCATTTATCAACGTTTATCTCACATTCACCTATGCAGCAGCACTTGTGAAGGTCTGTTTTTATTTAATTCTCGAGATTTTGTTGTTAATGGGAAAACTGTCTCATAAATTAGGGAAGTGCTCAATTACAAGCCTGACAGAGATTGATTTTGGTTCTGCTGTTGGTCACTACCAGCAAGTGAAGGCCACAGAAACCACAACTCTAGCTAATCCTGGAGTCACTTCAGAGGTGCTCACGGAACAAGTGTTCATTAAGAAGTGAGAAAAGGGTTGGCAACACATCCAGGCTTGTTTGTATTTATAGCAGTGATCTGTAAGAGTATTCCCTCACTACCTTGTTACATACATTCACGTGACAGAATTATGTAACTTTAAATTGTTTGCAATTTGACATTTAAAAAAAAATTAACAGGACAAATTAAAGACTCCAGTCATCAAATATAAGACAAGAAAACATATCTTAAAAGATGTGAATTGTAACCATCACATTGGAAATCCACAAAATTAAGTGCCCTACAACTGAAAGACAATAGACACAAAAAGCAAACTTTAAAAAAAATCTAATTTCGGCAGATAAATGTCATGAATTCATTTCTGAAATTCATTAAACATGAGATTCAATCAACTAGAATTATAAAAGAATTCCAATATAAAATATCTTAATAAAGAAATTACTGGATTCTAATCCTTCAAGAAGGAAATTATGGTAGAAATTTTTAAATGATTTTTTTGTTTTGCTTTAAGACAGACAATCCGATTGAAAAAAGTTTCTGTTTTTTTTTTTGTTTTAATTTTCAAAATAATTAAAGGATTGATTCAATATGTTTGGAAAACTACAGGTATATTTTCTGCTTCAAATAATATCGAAGGACTATTTTAGATCACAAATGCACTTAAAAGTGAAAGTAAAATAAAATAAAACTGATCTGAGAGAAACTGTGTTTCAATTCTCAGGAAAATCCATTCTTATTATTCCAGAATGGTGTAGTTCGCATAACAACTTCCTCTACAGCCTAAATATCATATTTTGTTTACTACACAAAAGCATTTTGTTGTAGTTTTTGACAACAGATGACTTGTTTTCATAATTACTTAAGGTAGAAGTAAGTGTAAACATTAAAAGATGAAGACTTGAGGATAGTGAAGTCTCGAGGTTAAACAACGTATTGCTATTATGAGGCTTATTCAAAATATTATTAGGAAGGTAAACAAAACACACCCTAAGTCTGATCTTTTGCTTTCCAGAATTAAAAAAAAGAATTCTTTAAAAATATGCAAGTATATCATTTTAAGATTCTGATATCTATTTAGCTATCATCAAAGAGCTTTAAATTTAGGTTACACATAGAATTAAATAAATGGTAGATATAAAAGTTATTCTGTGTCTCTTCTCTTTACCCATTCACTACAAATAAGTAAACATGTATTATGCTCATCGATTTTATTGCAAAATCTGAAACAGAAAGGTAAATTTTCAACTTCTTTTTCCAAAATTATATTTGGTCTATATTTTTAATAATACAAAAATAAAACATCAAATATACTATTTATAGTTTTAGGGTTTTCGTTTGTTTTTGGTTGGAAAATATAGTACTAGGATATTTGTGTGCAGTGTAGACAATAAAACTTAACAATGTTTCCTGGAACTGAGACACATAGTTCAGACTTTTCTACGAGAAAAAGAATAAAATCAATTTTCTTAGGAGCAAATATAAACTGAAAGTGCTTTCAAGAGAAAATAAAGCTACAATGTCCTAAAAGTTAAAGTTCCTTTCTTTTAAAAAGTAACATCACAGGGACTTGAGGTTATTTTTCTGCTTTGCATTGTTTTCAAAGTCACCTAATGGCAAGCATAGAATATACATTGACTACAACAGTGTTTTATAAACAGGCCTCATGAAATAGCACGTTTGTTAGAAGCTGAGGATGAATATCATATACTTATTAAATTACTGTTCTTTAAAAAAAACATTAGACAAATAACAGGAAATCACGCTGTGCTGCAGGATAATATAATAAGACTTCAATTATAAGAGTTATGAACAATAAGTGAGCTTCTAAATGGCAAAGTTGAAAGTGGCCTTTTATTGTAACTTAACATTTTCATGGTATTGAACTTAAATCACTGTTTATTGAGGGGAAAAAAATAGTGTGTTTATCTATATGGAATGTACAATTTTCTATAAGTCTATAGAGTAAAAGTGTTTGAAGTAAATTACTTTGCAGTTTAATTTAATGAACCCTGTTTGCAGTTGCATTTCAGTTTCTGGTGACTGAATGAATATTTTAACAGCCTTGCTAGTTATAAAGCACCCAAGTCTCATGCCCTTCTTGGCCTTGGTTTACTTTTTTACAACGTGGTTTCAAGGGAAACTGAAAATGTGGATGTTACATGGGCATTGAATGGAGTAGTAAGATTATAAACACCACACTTCATGAATAGGAGAATAAGGGCATGGAGAAATTCCTAAAAATTTTAGAAATTCATGTCTCCTTTTGCCATAATAATTTTATCATTCTCACTCATTTAATCTAACAATAATTAATTCTTGGGTTGCACTTTAATAACTTCACTGACTAGCAAAATCTTTCAACAATTGTCTCAAATACCATTACCTCTTTGGAGACATTCTCACTTTCATCAAGTCCTCTACATTCTGAGATATTTTACAGACTTTCTGTAGAAATAATTATATAACAATCATTCCCAATCATTGACTCTGTGCCAGTCATGTGTGTGTTATTTCATTTAATTCCACATACCCATCGAGGAATGAGCACTATTGAAATTCTTATTTCACAGTGAAGAAGATTGTGACTTACTAAGGCTAAGCAGTAAAGTTAAAAGCTTAAAATATGGTGGAGCTGGGTCTGTAATTCAGGTCTTTCTAATTACAAAGCTCATTGTCTTTCATAATTTTGCTTTACTGTTTCTCACTTTATTTCTAGTTTTGAATCAAATGGGCTTAGTTCAAAGGTAGTCTGGATTATAAATGCCATTGTATGTTAGAGACGCCTTTATGCTTCGATGCTCCTTATTCATGTTTAAAAAAACAACAAAACAAGCCTCCAACTTTGGTTCTTTCTACACATAGAATGACTGACTTCTAAGAAGAAACTCGAACCCTGTATAAGAAATTGAGAGGGAAAAGTACATGGCATTGCTGGTTTCAATTTTCACTCCCCATTTTTCAACCTTTTTGCCATGGCCTTGTCATGAGTATCTCATATATTTCTGACCCTTGACTTTGAACTGAGATATGTGATTGTTTTGGCCAATTATAAAGATGCAGGTATGCTAGTTCTGCCCTAGGTCATAGGAAGTCTCATGTGTTTCTACTTGTAGTTTTGCACCACTGCCGTTGTCATAAGAAGAATATTCCCTGGCTAGGCTAGCCTGTTAGTCTTAAGAGGATACAGAGTCAAGCTGTCCAGCTGACACAATCTAGAGTAACTGAACCCCACAGTGAGCCTACAGATATGTGAACAATAATAGAAGATCGCTGCTCTAAGCCACTGGATTTGGAGATAGTTTGCTATGCAACACGGTCTATGATTAACTCACCGTGGTAAAGAAAGAATCATACTGAGTTAGTATTGGTTCAGCATTTAATATTTTCAGTAAATAAAACAGCATTGAATTGAACAGAAAAAGCTTGCCATGAGATTGTTTTGATTCCTAATATTTCTCAGTTTATCTTGGTAAGAAAAATAAAACCAATGAGTTCATTATAATTAGAAGTGTGATTTTTTTTTTTTTAGAACATTATAATAGCTTTAAGAGTACACATAGTTTTTAGTTACAGGGTTGAATTGTAGAGTTATAAAGTCTGGGCTTTTAATATGCCCATCACCTGAACAATGTACACTATACCTGATAGGTAATTTTTCGTTTCTTATCTCCTCCCACCCTCCTCTCTTCTGACTCTCCAGTGTCCATTATACCACTCTGTATGTCTTTGTGGACCCATAGCTTAGTTGTCACTTTTTTTTTTCTTTTGAGTTGGAGTCTCACTGTCGCCCAGACTGGAGTGTAGTTTTAAGTGAGAACATGAGATGATAACCTGGTTTTCTTTCCCTGAGTTGCTTCACTTAGAATGATAGCCTCCAGTTCCATCCCAGCTGTTGCAAAAGAATTATTTTATTCTTTTAAGAAGCATGCTTTTTTATCAGATTTAATGCTCTACTTCTGACATAACAATCTTAAAGGCAATGAGTCAGGACTGACTAGGCTTGATAGAGTAGTGTAAATAGGTGGGGAGAGGCATTCATAGATTTTTTGATTATTCCCTTAAATGCACTATGTTAAGACTAAATCTAGCACACATTTTAATGAAGAACCCATATTGTGAAGTTGCAAGGCCCAAACGGGACACTAACATCATAATCACTATCCTCTATATGATCTAGCTGTAAACTCTGGCTAACCCATAGAAATTCTGGTAGTGACTCTCAAGAATGAGACCTGAAGTATTCCAATTCCTGAATTTCTCAGAATAAATTCTCATATGACCATAGCCTAAATTCAAGCTGAGACAATGAAGGAAAAAGGACATTTATGATCAGGTCCTTGAGGCCAAAAAGCTGCCTTTTGGAGTGGAGTTATGATATTTTAACTTTTGGCATGATGTTTGACTTGCCCTCTAATAAAGCTCCAAAAATCCCATTAAATATCTCTGGTCAGCTTCTTATGTAATCATCCCAGTACATAAAACTTCATTACTTCATTACTATTCTAAGACTTTATCCTTTTGCCATTCCTCTCTTCTTATTCAGAACAACTTTTCTTCCTATTTAGCACAGAAAATGGTGGCTATATGGCATGAACTACCTCAATTTTCTGCTTCTCCACTTGTACACCTATTAGCATTGACATCAATCTCAGAAATTCTTCCTATGAGTAGTTTTTTCTCTAATGCAATGCTAATTTAGTCATATGAGCTCTTGATTCCTGAGTCCTCAATCTTCATTTCCCACTGATTTCTTTATAATATAAGCATACTGACATCTTCTACTTTTATGTACTTCCCAACTCATTGTTCTCTCTCTAGGTATCTCCATATAACTCTGCTTTAAAACCAGACTTTTAGCAAAAAGTAGATTAAATTCCAATTCCAGCCTTATCCATGCCATTTGTCTCAGATTATTTTTTTCACCAGATACTACTACACAAGTAGAAAAAAATATATAACAAAACGGCTTGGGAATGTTATAGATGAACTAAAGCAGGCAGGATTTCAAGAGCTATAATTCTACAGGGAAGAGGGCACACAGAAGTGAGTTTTGCACTAGTACATGCATTTTACCAGGGGTGATTCAATGCTTCTTGCTATAGAACAGAATTTCTCTAAAAAAAAATGCAGGTGTTCTGGGCATAGCAAAAAAATTTAGGTTAGCAACTGCCAAAGCAGCTGGTGCTTGAGGAGGGAAATCCTGCAGAGGAAAGCAAACCTGAAATATGTGTGAACTTTCCCCTCAAGGTGCTTGCTGACTCTTAACCTACATAGGTGTCAGTTCAGAGCACAAAATCACCTAACAGGAAGCAACAGGAGAGATACCAAAGAGACAAGCAAAGATTTCAGTAGTTATTGGGTGCTGGCCTGGCTGAAATTACAGTTCAAGCTTCACACTGGTAAGCATTCCAAACTTTCAAGAGAAACTTCAGAATGTCATAGACACAACATCACTAATATTGATGACTGATTTTTCCATAGAAAAAAGTGAAAGGAAGAATATACTGGCATATTTAGAGTGCTAAATTAATTAAGTGCTAAGTTAATTTAAATTTTATTTTAATAAAAGTTTCTCAGTCACATTAACATTTCAAATGATTGATGATAAATTTGTCTAGTGGCTCCTGAATTGCAGATAAAGAACATTTCCATCACACAAATTATTCCATTGTTTAGTGCTGATCTAGTAAAAAAAAGTGGTAAGCTAAACACAAAATTGCAAAAGGAACAAACTAATACAATTAGGAACAGAAATCAAAAAAATAGAACATACATAATACAAAAGATAAAGACACAACTTGATTTTTGAAAAAAATTAATTACATTAATTTATACTAGTGGGACTAATCAGGGAAAAGTAATAGAAAATAATTTATCAACATCAAATATGAAATAGTGGATATAATTACAGATTATTAATGACTAAAATATATTAAGAAAAAATTTTATGCTAATACATTTAACAACTTAGATGAAACAGTAAAATTTTTTGTAAAATATAACTCAAGTTTAATACAAGAAGAATTGAAAAACTGGAGAATTCTATTCCTATTACAGAAATATGAATATGGTTTTAGAATCTTTCCATAATGGCAAAGTCAGATCCAGATGATTTTAACAGTAAATTCTTAACAATATTTCAGGAAAGTAAAATATCAAGTTCACATAAAGTTTTCAATTCTTTCTGTGTCCAGTAAAACCTTGATACCAAAATCTGATATGGGCATTTAAAATAGGAGTATTAAAGACCAACCCTTTTCATGTATAGATGCAAATTCTTAAAGAAAATGTAAAAAAAAAATAGAATCTGGCAATATATAAAAACATAGCAATATATAGATATAGATATACAGTATATTATAAAAATGTAGAATTTATACCAAGAAATCAAAGTAGGTTTAACGTTAGAAAAAAATCGATGTAATTCACCTAATTAGTGAAAGAACCAGAAAGACCATGTATATATCATTAGATATGTAGAAATCCTACACTCATTTATCATCACAAAAACTGTTAGATGTATCTTGTTAGGCACAGAAATCAAATGTGTAATAAACCGATAAACAAGAAAAAATGGAATAAAATATTGTAATAATCTAAAAGAAGTCAATAAAAGAGAAATGATGACACAAAAATATAAAATGAATAGAAAACAATGATTTCAGAGATTATTTAATTACGTAAAATTATGCACTAATTACATAAAATACATATTGAATAGAATATTTTATGAATGGGAAAATACGTTACTTTTAAAATGTCATTTCTATCCAAGCTGTTCTAAAGATTGGGTATAACACCTCTAAAAAGAGTTAGGCCGGGCTCGGTAGCTCAGCCTGTAATCCCGCGCCTTTGGGAGACTGAGGTGAGTGGATTGCCTGAGCCCGCGGGTTCGAGATCCTCCTGGGCAGTGAGACCTCATCTCTACAATAAATAAAAAAATCAGCCGGGTGTGGTAGTGCATGCCTGTAATTCCGGCTACTTGGAAGGCTGAGGCGGAAGGGTCGCCGGAGCCCAGCAGGTCGAGGTTCCAGTGGCCGGGAGCGGCCACTGCACTCCAGTCTGGGTGACAGAGTGAGACTTCAATTCAAATAAATAAATTAATTAATTAAGTCAGAATTCATTCAAGCAGTTCATTCAAGTAGTATGTGCAGACTGTAGTTATGATATTTATATAGAAAAGCAAATGATTAAGCCTAGCTAATAAAATGTTGGAAAAAAGCAATAATGAAAAAGGACATATATTACCTGACTTAAAATGTTACTATAACTGTTACAGTTAGTTACAGTATTGTATTGGTGCAAGGGTGGACAAATAGACAAAGAAGTCAGTGTAGGCAATATGGAAATAGACCTACCCACATACTAACACTTGCTTAACAACAATGATGACCACGAAGTAGTGGTGAAAGATTTGTTTCCTATAATAGTGCTTTTTTTTTTTTTTTTTGGTTATCTACATTGGAAGAAAAATACAAACAAACGAAAATTGTATCCACACATCATACCATGAATATGAATTAACCTCAGGTGAATTGTAGGTTTTTATGTAAAAGCAGTAAAGTTTGTAGAAGAAAGCTGAAGAATATCTTCACCTTGAACTGGGAAAACATAGAGTAAATAGGCCATGAGAATATTAATAGATTAGACTTCGTTAAAATTAAAATAAAAAATTTTCCCTCACCAGAACACCATTAAGAGCTGGGAAAAGAGCCGGGCTCGGTGGCTCAGCTCGTAATCCTGTGCCTTTGGGAGGCTGAGGTGAGTGGATTGCCTGAGCCCGTGGGTTCGAGACCCGCCTGGGCAGGCGAGACCTCCTCTCTACAATAAATAAAAAAATCAGCCGGGCGTGGTAGCGCATGCCTGTAATTCTGGCTACTCGGAAGGCTGAGGCGGAAGGATTGTCGGAGCCCAGTAGGCGAGGCTGCGGTGGCCGGGAGCGGCCACTGCACCCCAGTCTGAGCGACCGAGTGAGACTCCAACTCAAAAAAAAAAAAAAAAAAAAGAGCTGGGAAAAGAAAGTTATAATATGCCAGAATATACATGAAATTAATATATTGAAAATATACATATTCAGAATATGTACTGAACACTAAAATAATAAAAATAATACAAAGAAAACCAAAGGGAAAAGTAGCCAAAAGATTTGCATATGCATCTCACAGAAGAACACAAAAAGAATTAGTTTTCAGAGAGACACAAATGAAAACTGAAGAAAATCACAATGAAATAGAGCACACAGCTGATAGCCTGGCTAAAATGAAAAAGATGGAAAATACAAACGTTGGTGAATGTACAGAACAAATTTTCTGCATTGCTGATGGGAGTGTGAATTCGTGTAATTGCTTTGGAAAACTGGCATTTCTTTATTAAAGCTAAATACGAGGAGAGACCCCATCAACAACTGGAATTATCTTTTGGAGGGTGGGCCCCTTGCAGTTCAGGCCTCCCCTACTAGGTAAGTGTTCTAGGCACCTGTCAGCATCAGTGTACTCGCTAGCATGTGAGTAACATTCTTTCAAATCATTTGCCTGTTTCATGATGGGTGATTTACCAGCACACTTGCCCACACTATGCTGAGTATTCAGAGTTTGACCAAAAAATGCATGACCTCTCATGCCCCACCTTCCCTATTCACCTGAGCTCGCCCAAGAGACTTTGTTTTTATTTCTCCGATAAAAAATGTCTTCAAATGGAAATCTTTCGCCCACGTGGAAGAGGTGAAACAAAAAAACCGCAGAAGCATTAAAAAGCATCAAAATTGATGGGTGGTAAAAGCATCTCGATCAGTGTATCGTATCACATGGAGAGTACTTTGAAGGTATCTGAAGTTTAACAATGTAAGAATAAACATACAATTTTTGACAAATAAAACCCAGGTTTTTTGAGTTCCCCCGTAGTATATGCTTACATTGTTACCTAACAGTTTCATTCTTACATGTATATCCAAGAGTAATAAGCACATAGATCTCAAAAGATATGCACAAGAATGTCAATAGCAGCACTGGTTGTAATAACCAATAACAGATAGTAAGTGGAATAACTAAGAATTATTCATCAATAGTGATAAAAAATAGTGACTAATTTTTCTAATGATACAATGGAATGCAAAAGAGCAAATTATAGCTACATGCAACAACATAGGTAAATTTTCAGTCAATATTTGAGAGAAAAATGCTAGACATGTAATAATATGTTTTACATGATTCCATTTGCATGAGATTATAGAAAGGGAAAAAGTAATTTGCAGTAATAGTAGTCAGTATAGAGATTGTGTTCCTGAGATGGGAGGTTTTTGACTGGAAGTAGACCAAAGGGAGCTTTCTATGGAGCTGGAAATTTTCTATGTCTTGATTTGAGTAATTTTTTTTTTTTTTGAGTTGGAGTCTCTGTCGCCCAGGTTGGAGTACAATGGCAAGCTCATGGCCACCGCAGTCTCCACCTGCTGGGCTAAGGCAATCCTTCCACCTCAGTCTTCCAAGTAACTGGAACTAGTGGTGCGCGCTACCACGACAGGCATATTTTTTGATTTATTGTAGATGAGGTCTCACCAAGTTGCCCAGGCTGGTCTTGAACCCCCGGGTTCACACAATCCTCTCTCCTTGGTCTCCCAAAGTGTTAGGATTACAGGCTGAGCCACCATGCCCAGCTGATTTGAGTAATTGATACACATGTATAATATAAATATTTACCGGATCCGCCTCTGCAGACCAGCTGGGTTTTTTTTTAACCATATTTGCTACCTCACTGCTACCACCTCACTATCTCCTTCAACCAGGTTCAGCCCTCACCACTGAACATGCTCATGTTAATTAGGTTCATCAATAATGACCCTGTTGCCAAATGCAATGAATATTTAAAATTCCAATATTTCTTAACCTCTTTGATGCATGTTAAATTATTTATTACTCTTTCCTCCCTCACCGTTCCCTTCTGACTGCCAATACCACAATCTCTGCTGTCTCTCTACTTATGCATGTTGTTGTAAGGAGTTGACCATGTCTTCTGACACCACATAGGTTGCCTTACACATATTATCTTTAAAATTCCTCCTCTGGGAAGATGGATTATAAGACATTTACTCTGAACAAATAAATTAGAAATAGGGCTTCTATTTGGTCTGAATCAGCTGTGCTCCAGGGATGATGACGGCCTTGCAAATGAACAGAGTCATATTTTAGTTTTATTTTTTTCCTTACCCCTTTACTGGGGGCCTTGATGTAGAACTCCGCCTGGATCGTTCTTTCTTGTGATAACTTGCTTGGAATAAGATCAACAAAATTCTACTCATTATATGAGTCTCCATTCAGTTGTGAACTTCTCTATGCAACATTCAAGGCCCTGGGTAGCCTGGCACAGTCATCCACTCCTTCCTCCATTTATCCTCCATTCTCCATTAAAGCAGCTGACACATTTATTATAATTGTTTGTATGTCTGACTCCAATCTAAATTGTAATCTGTGAGGCCAAGAAATATGTTTTCAACTTCATAAATTCATAACTTATACATAATGTGGCCTATAAACATAATCTTGGTATTTGTTGAATGAACAAATTAATAAATGCAGTAGCAAATGAAGACAAGAATATCTACAGCAAAAATATAATAATTTAAATAACAATGTAAGATTCAAATTTAGGAAAATTGAAATATCCAAAGGATTTACGTAGAATAAACAGAAAATTTACTTTTATCATGTGGACTTAGTATCAGTCCTAATTAAATACCTGAAGCCACTTCAATTACTCAGTGTATATTTGGTAGATTATCTATATTCTATCAATGGTTGACATTTTACAAATAAAATAATTAAGAACTATGCCTGTGTGAGGTGGTTTATTTCAAGTAAAATTTACCATCCCCAAGTATTCCTACCTAAGTATTTAACACTATGCTTAGTGACATGAAAATAAACAACGGCATAGAAATGGAAATTTTGAATCTATTTGCAATATTTAAACATTTTTTTATTTTGAATTTTATCTTTGCAGTAATTGCTATGAATAAAGTTTATCTTTGAATTTTTGAAAAATTCAAATAATCAGATTCAATGATTTTATGTGAGTACATTTCTTATACAAGACATTTTATCAGACACTATAGGTGACACATAAGAGTAAGTAAGTAATCATCTCTGTTTTCAAGATATACCATCTCTAGGGAGAAAGAGATATACACAAATAGAGATATGAGCTAGGACACAGCAATTACTTGGATTGACTTTCTGTAACATCCTCTATTAACAGTGGAAACCTGACTGATCACATCATCATCAGGTGTAAGAGACTATAGAAATCTCTTATTAAAAGAGAATAATCATTTAAGTATTATTTTGAAACAGTTCTGTTGGTTAGATGCTTTCCATATTTGGATTCTTGGTAAAACAAGCTCTGAAGAAAAAAATGATGATGGAGTCCCTCTATTCCATTGACAACATTCTTATAGCTAGCTTTAAAAAATATATATATATTGATTTTTTTTTTTTAAAGAAACTTGGTCTGTAAATCTTTATTGCATTTCATACTTGTGTGTTCATCTGGCATGTGATCTCTCAGAAGGAATTCTGTACTTAGAGTCACCACTTTGGCTCTTCACTTATATTGGCTCTTCCCTTTGTACTTATGTTGGGGCATGTACGTGACATCTTTTTTGTGTGAGATGCTTATTTTGCTTTCTCTGTATCCCTCTTGTTCTATTTCTTCCTTCAATCCTACCTTTTAGTTTTAGAGTTCTTAGCCCTCTTGAACAGATTATCTACGGCAACTTCTCCTGCTCTAAAAGTTTTACATTTTGCGGTGCACTCAGACACAGAACTGTAGTAAGACACAGATGTGAAAGTTGAGGATTTAGAGGAGTTTTGATGATTCTTCTCTTTCCTATTGTCTTAAGGAAATATCCAACAGCTTTCAAAACTTCAATATTTCCCCTTTTAGTATAAGTGCAATTTACGCCCCCCCAAAAAAGTTTTTCTTCTGAAGAAGAGGAAAGAGAGAGCAATGAAGGAGTAAGCAAGAGCCAGAGCACACTTTGTATTTTTTCATCAACTTATATAAAGAAAATGAAGTTTTAGGAAGGAGTTTGTGAGATAAACAATGACATTTTAACTCAGAATATTTTGTGTTGTCTGACATTTTAAAATTGTAATAATAATTGTACTTAGTTAATGGACTTGTGTTTTATATTGGAAAATATTTAGAATCACTCTATTAATAGGTTGTTTTCAAGTTTTTCTGAAATGAGAAGAGTGATAATTTGAAGTTTAAGAATGAAGTAAAACATTTCCAGTTGAAACAAAACGACATTTTGCTGAAATTACTTTTACCGTCTAAATTGTTTTAGTTTTGTGAAGTAATTTTTAGCATATAGGTGTCTTCATTCTTGGGCAAGGAATTGATATACTATTTCTTAAAAGTGACAATGAGAACCTAAACTATATCACTGAAGAACTGCTCAGTGGCTGCAAAGATATTGTGAAGGCAGAATTGATGGTTTTTAGTAATTGACTGTGTAAAGAAAGAACATAGTGATCTTCTTGACTGAGAGACTGGGAAACTGGAAGCAGAAACAATTTGAAGGAAAGACACATAAAGTTTGAAAGCCCTCCAGATCCCTTGTGAGCAGCACTTCAGAATGCAGTGAAAACAAGTTAGAGGATTAGGAAAGAATACATACATAGAAACAAAGTTTTCATAGTCTTTTGCCTGGAAGCAAAAGTTGAAATGTTAGTAAGTGTGTGAAATTGCCAAACTAAAGTGTGTAAGGAGAAAGAATATTGGAGGCAAAATGAGAGGCAGAATTAGAAAAAAAAGATCATAGAGTTAGTAAAACAATCAAGAGAGTACATGTTTACAGAAAGCAACCTAGATAAGTCAGTTAAAGGAGAAGATGTTCAACCACGTAACTTGATTCTGATGGGAATTGAGAAAATGGGAATATGGGATAATTTGAGGAGGAATCATGGTTCTGGAAACACTACCACAAGGAAAAGTCAAAAATACTTGTAGACTGCTGAAAAATAGTTGGGTAAAATAAATATATATGAAAGTCATGGGAAGAACTGTAGAAGAACTATTCCAGGAACTGGCACAGCATCAATGATCACAAAACAGAGGGCCTGTTTTGAAAAGGAATGGTTTAAATGTCTCTGATATGGGGGGGGTACAAAAATAATGACGATTATATGGAAAGAGAATTTGAGTAATAAGGGAAGAGAGTTGAGGTTGACTGTCATCCAACTTTTCAATCTAGTGAGCGATAAAGTTAGATATCTAATGTAGTATATGTTTAAAGACTTGAAGCAAAATGATTGGAACTGCTAGTATGCAAAATAGGATTAAGCAAAAGATTGCCACAAAGATAAGTTAGCATGAATTTAGCGTGTAACCATTTCAAATGCTTCCCCGCCTCAGAAATACTTAGAAGTCAAGAATCAGGATAAATAGATAATGTGCAGTTGAATCTACCCAACACTGGGTGAAGGCATCAAAATATAGCAGAAAACAAGTGGAATATGAAATCCTGGAGAGCAAGGAGAAGGAATGTTAACTCTTGTTAAAGAAGAGAGTCAATAGAGTCAAAATCATAGTAAAGAAAAATAAAAAAATGGATAGCTATAAAAGTTATGATTCGATTTAATGTATTTTTAAAAATATGTGTAGGTAAAAAAATAACACAATTTTAATGATAAATTTCTGACACAATTTTCTTTCAGTAATAACTGAATTCCAAGTCAACTTCAAAATGTACCAGAGATTCCTTATGAAAACTGAAATAAAATATAAAAGGGTTATGGGAGTGCAACTCAGCATTTAGCATCATCCCATAAGAAAAAGTAAATGAAAAGAATGCCATGAGTGCAAATGATGTCTATGTTCATCCTACCAAAAACATAGTCTGAATTCTTCTCAAAGTTGTCCTCAGAAGTGTTTGAAATATGAAAACAAAAAATAGCATATTCAATAGGGGCAGAGGCAACTTGGAGGAGTGGAACTTGCAATTTCAACAGGAGGACACCATTATTGGGTGGAAAAAGAGAAACACGAAGCAAGTGCAGCAGTTGAAGTTCACCGATCTTTAAAATGACAGTCTACCAAACTCCTGTTTCTATTTGATTAAGTTGACTGAAAATGGCTTATCTATGAGGTAGATAACATAAAACATTTTCCTAATTGTGATCCAAAGTAAGGCTCGGTGGCTCAGCCTGTAATCCCGTGCCTTTGGGAGGCTGAGGTGAGTGGATTGCCTGAGCCCGCGGGTTCAAGACCCGCTTGGGCAACTTGATGAGACGTCATCTCCACAATAAATCAAAAAACTAGCCGGGTGTGGTAGCGTGCGCCTGTCGTTCCAGCTACTTGGAAGGCTGAGGCAGAAGGATCGCCGGAGCCCCGCAGGTCAAGGCTGCGGTGGCCGGGAGCGGCCACTGCACTCCAGTCTGGGCGACTGAGTGAGACTCCAACTTACAAAAAAAAGAAAAAAAACCGAAATATTATTGGCAAATGCCATTGAGAATAATAGAGTAAGAGAGCTGAGGATGTCAGCAAGAGAGTAATTATAATGAAGTTTATTAACACTACAGCTGGAGGAAAGGAATACAATGAAACAAAGAATGAAGCACATTGTTGATCTGAGAGAATGTTGAGGGGTTAGTGGATTTGCATAGAGATAAATAATTTTTAGGAACGGAGGACTGGCAAAGCAGGATGGAAAGAGGTTGTGATTAGAGAGTAAAATTTCAATGTCAAATATTTTGGAAATAAGATTCACCTAAGGTTAGTTTGTGAGAAACAGAGGTAAAATGGAGATGGAAAGGTCATTGGGATGAAGAAGTATATATTAGTGTGTCAGTTATGTCCATCAGATGTTAAGCCTTTATGTATGGGGACAACATTCAGAGTCAAAAAGAATATGAGTCTAGGAGTCATCATCACATGTTAAATGGTTATAATAATTAGAACAAAGAAACCATCTACTGATATCTTTAGCTTTTGCCATAATCCGTTAAGTGTTCATCTTCATTAACTCTAATATTTATTTCTTGACAAAACATCCACAAAGACAAGATAAAAGGGAAGAGTTTATGACTCTTGTTATATACATGTTTGTTGTCTTCCCAACAAGTTGTCTCTCAAATGACCTTGACTGGCACAGTGAGTAGGTGAAAGGTCCTAACAGTAAGATCCCTGTGCAGGCATGTTCCAGTATCACTGAGAAAATGGTGTGGTCACAGAGAAAAAATAAGGTGAAACTGAATGCAGATCCTGCTGTATGATGAAGACATAAGCAAGGATGGGGTTATACTCTCCCGAGGAGGAGTGAAAGAAGGGAAAGTGTGAGGAAGAAACCAACTGGAAATGTATTGCTTAGGAACCACGGGGAGAGGTGGAACTACTTGTATACTAATCTAACACTGAGAGAGTTTTGATACAATATAGTAACATACTCCAATACAGTATGACACAATATATCCAATTTATATTAAGTTCAGATTTACCTTTCTGCAGAGCCTCGCTTCTAGCACTTAAAACTCATATGATTCCATGGGATTACTCACACTAACTTTTAAGTTGTCATTAATTAATTTCTTTTGTGAAAATATCTAAAACCAAATGAGTGACCAGAATATTGGCAGGAAAACTGCAAGACTTGGGATACTATAGAGTTTGAGACAAGGGTTGGAGACGTAAATGAATAATGGTGAGTGACCAGCAGAGAAGATGGAGAAGAGTTGTTTCGTCTAGAATGTATGAGCCTCACAGGTCAGAAAGAATCTATATTTAAAGGAGGTCTCCGGAGCAGAGCAGACATCTACCCCATCTTCTTGTAAGACCATACCAGGATGACAGCAGAAAAAACCACTTCCATTTGAAAGGAATCAGTACTGTCAAGAAATCAGTAATCATCTTATTTCAGTTAAAAAAAGGAGGTGACAAAAACAAACAACAACAAAAAAACCCTAAAAATACAGTAATACGGTTTTAATGTTTGTTCCCTCCAAAAACATTAAAAGGGTAATCAAGTCATGAGGGTTCCACCTTCATGAGTAAGACTGGTACTGTTAATAAACCGACAAATTTGACACCCTCTTGTTTTGCCTTCTGCCATGGGATGATGCAGCAAAGAAGATCTCACAAGGTGCTGGTAACTTGATCTTGGATTTCTCAGCTGCAGAACTGTAAGCCAAGAAATTTCTGTTTATTATAAATGATCCAGTCTGAGGCATTCAGCTATAGTAGCCCAAAGCAGATTAAGATATATGAAAAATTTTATTCATCACAACTGAAAGTTCTGGTGAATCCAGAAGTTTTGGGGGGCTGAGAAGGCTGATGTCTAGATAAAATTTTTAAGAGAAGAGTGAAAGAGGAGATTTGGGCTTTCAGGAGTAACCATGTAAAACAGGTCACTACAGAAGGTCCCAACAGTGTCTAGTAGGAAGGTGAGTGAGCGATCACTTATGATGCAGAGCTCCTAATAATTTGCTCTGTGCTTCAGCAGTAGCACAGTTTGAGATATTAACTTTTAAGCTTTTATCTTAGTCCTCCAAGAAAAATGTATTTAAGATTATATCAGTAGAAGTATAGTACTTATCCCTAGATCCAGGCAGTGATAAAATAATTGCAGTAATGATAGTCATGTTAGTAGCTGTAAAACAGTAAATAAATTCTCTACTAATTATTAGCATTTACATTTACTACAAATTCTTATAGAATACGTGTGTGTGTGTGTGTGTGTGTGTGTGTGTGTATACATAATTTTTTTTTTTTTGAGTTGGAGTCTCACTCTCACCCAGACTGGAGTGCAGTGGCATCGCAGCCTC
>NW_007249154.1:495734-516199 GCF_000164805.1 Carlito syrichta
TCCACTCACCTCAGCCTCCCAAAGGCACGGGATGACAGGCTGAGCCACCGAGCCCGGCCACATAATTATTTTTAATCCTCTAGTCTGGTCTTTTAATCAAGGTTAAGGAAATTGGATTCTCCATTCAAGAAATTTGGAATGAGGACTGAGAATGAGGGATAGCAACTAAGTTTGGGCAGGACTCCTAAAGAAAGAAGATGTCAATTTGGAGGCCATAAGTAAGTCATGCCAGGTCGCATCCAAAATGGCTGTGTGAAATGCACATTCATCGGAGACCTGGAGATCTTGCTTTGTGGGAGATGAAATGAGTTATTTTACTAAAGATTAGGAGCTCTGTATATTCTTTTCATGGCTGGGAAGCAATTTACAGAGAGAAATAGAGATGTAGATTATAATCTAAGTAAGAGAAAGAGTCACCAAATAGTGATTCTAACAACAAAAAATCTTAAGGACTTTCTATCATTATCTCAGATTCAATCAACATATGCTAAAAGTCTACCATGGGTCAGCCACAATGCAACCTATCACTCATTTCAGCATCATAATAATTCCTGCTGTTGCTATTTATCCCCACCAAGGATAAATAACTTGAAAAACTTTGAAGATGAGATTCAGATCTTTTGACTTTAAGCTTTGCATTTTTTTCTCTTTTATGTGGCTATGAGTCAAGATAACAGTTTATTTTAGAGTATAAAGCTGATTCATAGAGGATAACAACATCTATTTATTAGTAATTTTCTTTTTAAATTTTTTTTACTATAAAGATGTGGGGTACAATTCACGGTTAGGTATACAAACATTGATTATGCAGGTACCCTTGTTGATGAGGTATCCCCCTCCCTCCCCTAGCAGTTTTCCTCAACTGCTAGAGTATTTTCAATTTATTTATTCTTTCTCATTCCAAAATATAGAACAGCCAAAACAAATGAGAAAGAAAATTTTGGCAAATAATTAGAATATAAAATTAACCAAATACACTAGTTTCCCCCCCCCCCACATCCTCCCTTTTTTAGTACTAGGGTTTTGAGCTTACTAGCAATCAAGGGGAGATAGACAGAAATAAAGATAGGGAGAGAGGGAGGCTGGAGGGAGAGAAGGAGGATGGGGGAGACAAGTGGGGAGAGACAGAGGGAGAGTTAGAGCGAGAGAGAAAGGGGGAGAGAGAGAGAAAGAGAGAGAGAGACCCTTTTTCTCAGTCCTAGGATTTAAATGTTCTCACATGGGTTCCCATAGAAATGACACTATGTAAAAGAGAAGACTTCATCTTTAGCAACATTCCCAAACAAATAGAATAGTAAATTTTATATGTCTCTATGTAAGCTAGTGAAATGACACTAATGCAGAATTTGGTACAACAAGTTCTAGAAGAAACTATAGCATAGTGATGTTAGTTGAATGACAGAATCAACATGGAAAAATCTGAGATCAAATACAACTTAAAATCATTTTGAGGATGAAGAATTGCAATCTGTTCTTCGATCTCCATAAGATAAATAGTATAGTTTCTTCAACCAGATATCTGGCTTTATATATTTTGGACTTTTTATACTCCCTTACAATTACCAACAAATTAGTGATCAAATCCATTTGATTCTACCACTAAGCATTACATCAAATCCCATGTATTCATTCTTCCCCACTGCTCAGATATTCTTTTCTCTAAAAACCTTCCTTGCTTGACTTACTATGAGCTATATTCCCATCCTTTGTATTATTTTAATACATTACCCTCGCCCCTATAGTATTTTTTTAAACTATAATTTTTGACTTTATTTGAGTTATCACCTAGAATATAATAGAAAATTAAGCATTTTATTTCCAAGTATATCTCCAGCACCTTTTTTAATGACTAGTATACAGTGGACCCTCAGTAAATATGTATTGAGTGAATAAATCAATTAATGAATGGCTAAGTGAATAACCATAAAGGCGATGAAACATCTCATAAAAGTATAAAAAGAATTACAGCAATTAGCTTATGATTATTTGTGTACTGTTTAATTCTTAGTCACTTGCTTATATGAATGAATATACTCCAAAAACACTGTGATCGGCAACTCAATCTAGCTTTGTAACTTACTCTTTCTTAAGTACACTGTTATAACAGAGCTCTTCTTTTCTCTTAGATTCCTCACCCTTAAATTTTAACACAAATTGAAATATATTTAAACTTATCCTCTCTCTTAGTTTTCTTTTACAAAATGAAGATTCATTTCCGAAGAGATTTTTAGTCTCCAAGTGTAGATATTAGGTTGTACCAAAGAAATTATCAATATTTAACCATTTTACAATGAAACAACTATTATATATATTCAATAACATTTTTGATATATTTCAGATCTCCAGTAGACTGCATTGCTAGCCCATCAAGCACAACTGAATATGTTTAAATGCATGACCAGGTTCTTAGCCTTGAACAGCTTCATTTCCCTACAGCATTTAAGTAGGCTCTCTGGTACTCACAAATATGTAATACATAACTTGTGATAAAGTCCATGAACAATTTTATCAGAGTATAGTTTTGTTTTTTTTTTTCCCTAAAGCTTACAATGCCAGAGGCAAGAAGAATTCTTTTATAGTCTCCTACAAAAATGTTCTAATCCAATATTGTCTGCCACTTGCTTGGAAACTATATTTATTTGAAACAAATGCAATTTTTTTGTTGCATGGTGCTATTTTCAAATATATATTTATAATGCTTGGAGGTATTTAAAAAGTTTTAAATTGTCTTAATTTGACATGAACCGTATGTGTTTTTATTTTGATACAGTGGGTGCTTGTGAAGGTTTGTTACATATAAAATTGTGTGATGGTGAAACTTTAGCTCAACCAAAGAGTGGGAATGGCACTCAGTGGGTAGTTTTCAGTCCTTGGCCTTCCTGTCTTCCTCCCCTCTTTTGGAGTACCCTCATGTGTATTGTATTCTTCCTTGTGCCTGTGTGCATACAGTGTTCAGCTCCCACTTATCAGCAAGAACAAAACACCATATTATAAAAAATAGAACATTATATTTGTCATTGAAATAAAATAGATAAGTAATGTATTTTTAAACTTAAGTTAGAAAAATAGATGAAGTCAGTTTATACAGAGCTGATAAGGAATCTTCAAAGGTAAAGTGGCATTTCCTCAGGAAGTCAAAAAGAAATGAACCTAGAGGGTAACCCTCTTGGGTCCCCTCCCACTGTAGGAGCTTTTCTGTCCTCTCAATAAATCCTGCTTTCTAAAAAAAAAAAAAAAAAAAAAGGGAAGAACCTAGAACATTTTCCTCCAAAAGAGGAAGAAAATGTGACATTTTTTGGTCTACTATTTTACTACTATTTTATTTACCTTTTTCCTACTTGTCTCCTAGATGTATACCTAAATATTGATATGCAGATAACAAAGAATAAACAGTTTTATAATTGTGCACACCCAAATTTCACAAATTGGAAAGTATTTGCATTCACTATTGTGCAAGTTCTTTTTGAAATAACTCTGCAAGTCATAGTTTTATGCTACATGAGAGTGTGCCTGTGTTTTTTTAAGAAAACCTTCAGCAGCTCATGATGTGATAATCAAGAAGTAGAAATTTTCTTTATAAAATCTGTACTACACAAAGTGCTTGCATAAAGATCAGGATTCTTTTAAGAAGTTGCTTTCTTCTTTTTAAAAAAAACACTTAATGAAGACTATGATTAACTCACATAACTTTTTAGACCAAGGTGTTATAAGATTCTAGGATAAGACTAATGAACATTTCACAATTGAAAATGAGGATTATCTAGTAAAGTTTAAGGTAGTAATACTTTTCAATTATTATAATTTAGAATAAGATATGTGTAGATTTTACAATGCAAATTATCAACTTTTTAAAAAAAATTTTAGAGTTGTGGGGTATATGTGAGGATTTGCTACATAGGTAATTTATGTGAAGATGAGGTTTGGGCTTCTAGCAAGACTTTTCTCCTCCAGTAGTGGATATGGTACCCAATGGGAGGTTATATGCCCCTTATGCCTCTTCCAACTCCATATTAGCAATGCCCAGAATTTGTTGTTCCCACTTTTGTGCTCATGTGCCCAATGTTTAGGGCCCACCTATGAGTGAGAAAATGCAATATTCAGTTTTTTGTTTCCATGATAGTTCACTCAGAATGGTGGTCTGCATGATGGTTGATTTTGTTCATTATGGCTATGTAGTAATCCATCGTGTATATATATCACATTTTCTTTATCCAGTTCACCTTTGATAGGCATTTGGATGGGTTTCATGTTTGTGCTATTGTGAGTAGTACTGCAATAAACATACATGTGAAGGTGTCTTTTGATAGAGTGATTAATGTATTACTGGGTTGTGTGGTAATTCGAGTTTTAGTTCTTTGAGAAAACGCTACACTGGTTTTCACAAAGATTGAGTTAGCTTACATTGCCAGTGCAGAAGCATTCCATTTTTCTCTGTAGCCTCCTCACATCTGTTGTTTTTTGATGTTTTAATGATAGGCATCCTGACTATTGTGAGGTGGTATCGCCTTGTAGTTTTGATTTGCATTTTTCTGATGATTAATGAAGCTAAGAATGTTTTCTACATGTTTTTTGGATGCTTGAATATCATCCTTTGAGAAGTGTCTGATCATGTCCCTTGCCCACTTTTTTTTTTTTTTTGAGTTGGAGTCTCACTCAGTCACCCAGACTGGAGTGCAGTGGCGGCTCCCAGCCACCGCAGCCTCGACCTGCTGGGCTCCAGCTATCCTTCCGCCTCAGCCTTCCGAGTAGCCAGAATTACAGGCACGCGTTATGATACCCGGCTAATTTTTTTGATTTATTGTAGAGATGAGGTCTCGCCAAGTTGCCCAGGCAGGTCTCGAACCCTCGAGCTCAGGCAGTTCGCTCACCTCGGCCTCCCAAAGCGCGGGATTACAGGCTGAGCCACTGAGCCCGGCATGACCACTTTTTAATGGGGTTATTTACTATTTTTTCCACCTGTTGATTTGTTTGCATTTCATGTAGATTCTGGATGTTAAACCTTTGTTGGAAAATAGCTTGCAAATATATTTTACTATTTTGTGAATTGTCTCATTGTTCTCTTGATAATTTATTTTACTGTGCTAAACTTTTTAGATAAAGTCCCACCAGTCAATCTTAGTTTTTGCTGCATTGACTTTTGAAGACTTGGCTATGATGCATTGCCTACTCTGATGTCCAGACGTGTGTTCCCTAAGTTTTCTTCTAAGATTCTTATAGCTTGGAATTTCACATTTAACTCTTTGATACATTTTGTTAAATTTTGTAGTGATAGGTAGGAGTCCAGTTTCATTCTTCTGCATGTGGTTAACCAGTTTTTTGCAGCATTTGCACTATTGCTAAATATGATATATTTCCCTCAATGTTTGTTTTGTCAACTTTGACAAAGATGAGTTGATTGAAGGTTTGTGGTTTTATTTCTGGATTTTCTGTTCTGTTTCATTGGTATGTGTCTATTTTTGGTTTCTGTTTCATTGTTCTATGCATCTATTGTTGTACCAGTAACACGTTGTCTTGGTTACTGAAGCCTTGTAATAAAGTTTGAAATGTGGAAGTAGGCTTTAGCTATTCAGGTTTATTTTTGCTTCAATTTAAATTTCTATATTGTCTTTTAAACGTCTGTGAAAAATGATGCTGGTAATTTGATAGGGATCATGTCCAATCTGTAGATTGCTTTGGGTGGGACAGACATCTTGACAAAATTGAATCTTGCAATCCATGAGCATGGAATGTTCTCCCATTTGGGTCATCACTGGTTTCTTTCAGCAATGTTTTGTTGTTCTCATTGTAAAGGTCTTTAGCCTCTTTGGTTAGATAGATGTCAAGGTATTTTATTTTATGGGGAGGTGATTAGAATGGGATTTTTTTTTTTATTTGGTTCTCAGTCTGCTTTTTGTTAGTGTATAGAAAGAAACACAACTTTTTTTTTTTTTTGAGTTGGAGTCTCACTCCATGGCACTGACTGGAGTGCAGTGGCACGCTCCCGGCCACCGCAGCCTCTACCTGATGAGCTACGGTAATCCTTCTGCCTTAGTCTTCCAAGTAATCAGAACTACAGGCGTGCGCTACCATGCCCGGCTAATTCTTGATTTATTGTAGAGATGAGGTCTCACCAAGTTGCGGGTGGGTCTCGAACCTGTGGGCTCAGGCAATCCACTCACCTTGCCCCCCCCCCCAAAGTGCTGGGATTACAGACTGAGCCACCAAGCCCGGTGAAACACAACTTTTTTTTGCACATTAATTTTGTATCCCAAGACTTTACCAGTGTCATTTATTAGTGTGAGATGGTTTTTGACATACTCTCTAGGGTTTTTTGTTTCAATGCAATCATATCATCTGCAAAGAGGAATAATTTAACTTCCTGTTTTCCTATTTGAACACCCCTAATTTATTTCCTTTACCTGATTGCTCTGGCTAAGACTTCCCAGTACTATATTAGAGAGATGAGAGCAGGCATCTTCATTATGTTCCATTTCTTAGGGCAAATGCTTCCAGCTTCTGCCCTTTAAGTATAATGTTGGAGGCAGGTTTGTCATATATGACTTTTATTATTCTGAGAAATGTGACTTCAATTCCTGGATGTCTGTAGGTTTTTATCAAGAAGTGATGTTGGGCCAGGCTCGGTGGCTCAGCCTGTAATCTCAGTGCTTTGGGAGGCCGAGGTGAGTGGATTGTCTAAACCCTCAGGTTCGAGACCCACCTGGGAAACTTGGGGAGACCTCATCTCTACAATAAATCAAAAATTAGCCAGGCGTGGTAGCGCACGCCTGTAGTTCCAGCAACTTGGAAGGCTGAGGCGAAGGATTGCCGGAGCCCAGCAGGTCGAGGCTGCAGTGGCGGAGAGTGGCCACTGCACTCCAGTTTGGGGGACAGAGTGAGACTCCAACACATACAAAAAACAAACAAAAAAGTGATGGTGGATTTTATTGAATGCTTTTCCTACATCTATTGAGATTATCATGTGGTTCTTGGTTTTACTTCTGTCTATATGGTGGAGTACATTTATTGATTTGCATAAATTGAACTAGCCTTGCATCCCAAGAATAAATCCAGCTGGTCATGATCATGATGATCTTTAAAATGTGCTGCGGATGCAATTTGCTAGCATCTGGTTGAGAATTTTTTCATTCATGTTCATCAGGGAAATTGGTCTGAAGTTTTCATTCTTCTGGGGGGGTCTTTACCATTTTCAGGTTATCAGAATGATACTGATCTCATATAATGAGCTAAAGATAATTCCTTCCTTCTCAATTGCTTGGAATATTTTTAGTAGGATGGGTAATCACCTCATCCTTATACATCTTGTAGAATTCAGCTGAGAAATCATTTTAATCTTGAAGTTATATGATGCCAGGAATTCCTCCATTTCCTCTAGATTACTGGCACACAGATGTTCATTTTAATCCAATAATATTTTGTATTTCTTCAAGATCAGTTGTAACATTACCATTTTCATTTATAATTGTGATTATTCAAATTTTCTCTTTTTTTGTTAATTTGGTCAAAAGTTTGTTAATGTTATCTATCCTTTAAAAAAACTAGCTGTTCATCTCAATGAGTCTTTTGTTGTTGTTGTTGTTGTTTTGGTCTCTATTTTCTTCCTCTGTGATATTATTTTAATGATAACCATTTTTTCTACTACTTCTGACTTTAGATTACTCTTGTCTTTCCAGCTCCTTTGGGTACAATGTTAGACTGTTTACTTGAGATCCCTCAATTTTCTTGATATGTGCATTCAATATTATAAACTCACCCTCTCAGCATCACTTTCATGGTATCCTATAAGTATTGATGTCTTATGTCTTTGTTTTTTCACTTGTCTTTGTTTCTAGGAATTTTTTTTCCCCTTGATTTCTGTATTCACCCAAATGTCATTCAGAGGCATGTTGCTTAATTTCCATTTATTTGTGCAGTTTGGAGATTTCCTGATAATAATATTATTTCACTGTGGTTTGAGAAGATGCTTGGTATGATTCTGACTTTTTGAAATTTGTTCTCACTTGATTTATATCCAAGTATGTGGTCAATGTTGGAGTATGTTCCATATGCTGTTGAGAAGAATGTGCATCCTGTGACTGCTGGGTGAAGTGTGTTGTAGATGTCTGTTAGGTCCAATTAGTCAGGTTTGAGTTAAGGTTCTGGATTTTCTTTTTAATTTTTTGCCTCAATTATCTTTTTTTTTTTTAGTTAGAGTCTCACTCTGTCACCCGGAGTGAGTGCAGTGGCCGCTGTCAGCCACTGCAGCCTCGACCTGCTGGGTTCTGGCGATCCTTCCACCTCAGCCTTCCAAGTAGCTGGAACTACATGCGCGCACTACCATGCCTGGCTAATTTTTTGATTTATTGTAGAGATGAGGTCTTGTCAAGTTGCCCAGGCTCAGACAATCCACTCACCTCAGCCTCCCAAAGCACGGGATTACAGGCTGAGCCACTGAGTCCAGCATTTATCTCTTTTTTGATTTAATTTTTTATTTTATTTTAAAGATGTGGGGTACTATTCAGGGTTAGGTATGCAAATGTTCATTATGCAGGTACCCTCAACTGCCGATCCCACCCCCCATCCCCTGGCAGTTTCCCACTACTGCCAATCCCTTTCTTATAGAATTATGATAATTGCTCAATGTTCACTTATGAGTGAGAACATATGTACTCTTTTCCTTGTTTCTGTGATAAAACACTGAGTATGGTAGACTCTAAATCCATCCAAGTTGCTGCGAAGTCCATGTTTGTCCTTCTTTATGGCTACATAATATTTCATTGTGTATATGTACCAAATTTTTAAATGATCTCTTTAAGGTTATTAGCAGAGCATTGAAGTTTCCAACTATAATTACATGGTTGTCTATGTCCTCTTTTTATAAATCTGATTGTTTCTATGTTTGGTGTGTATACAGTCAAGATGGATATCTATTTTCCTTTCTTTTTTAATTATATATTCTTTTTTTTCTTTTTTGAGTCAGGGTCTTACTTTGTTGCTCACTTTGTTGGAGTGCAGTGGCATATCTACTCACTACAACCTCAACCTCATAGGCTCAGGTGATCCTTCGGGCTCAACCTCCCAAGTAACTGGGATTGCAGATGTGCACCACCATGGCTACTTTTTTTTTTGAGTTGGAGTCTCACTCTGTCACCCAGACTGGAGTACAGTGGCTGCTCCCAGCCACCGCAACCTCGACCTGCTGGGCTCTGGCAATCCTTCCGCCTCAGCCTTCCAATTAGCCAGAATAACAGGCATGCACTACCACTCCCGGCTGATTTATTTTTTTTTTTAATGTTTATTTTTTGTAGAGACAAGGTCTTGCCATATTGGCTACTCTGTTCTAAAACTCCTGGACTCTAGAGATTCTCCCACTTCAGCTTCCCAGTGTTGGGATACAGGTGTGAGCAACTACTCTCAACATTTAAGGTGGATATTTTTGCTGGTGGATTGAATCTTGCATCCTTATGTTATGTTTTTCAGTATCCTTTTAAACTATTATTGGTTTAAAGTCTATTTTGTCTGATATACAAGTAGCTACTCCTGCTGGTCTTTTTTGTTTGCTGTTTGCTTGGAAGATCTTTCTCTAGTCCAGTCCTTTACCTTGACTCTGTGGGTATCATTTGCAAGGAAGTGGGTTGTCTAAAGATAGCAAAAGGATGGATCCTGCTTCTTTGCCCAATTTGCCACTCTATGCCTTTTGAGTCCATTCATATATGTTAATTATTGATATGTGGGAGTTTATTACTGTCATATTGCTACTAAGAAGTTACACTGCTTTTTAGGTTTTGTGGTTAACTTGTATGGTTTATAAATCACGCTTGCTTATGCTTTTGCAATGGGGGAAACCATTCTTTTGTTTCTCTGCTTAGAACTCTTTTAAGCATCTCCTGAAGGGCTAGTCTGGAGGTGGCATATTCTCTTAGAGATTGGTTGTCTGAAATGGATTTTAATTTTCTTTCATTAACAAAACTCAGCTTCATGGAATAGGAAAATTTTGGTTGGAATTGCTTTTCTTTATGAATGTTAAAGATGAGACCCCAATCTCTTCTGGATTGTAGGGTTTCTGCTGAGAAAGCTGCTGCAATTATTTAGATTTTCCCTGGTTGTTGATCTGTCCCTTTTCTCTAGCTGCCTTTGGGATTTTTTCTTTCATGCCCTACTTGGCAGGATGGATTATTATGTTTCTTGGGGATAGTCTTCTTGCGTAATATCTCACAGTTCTCTGAATCACTTGTGTTTCCATAGCTGCCTGTCTAGCAAGCTAGGGGAAATTTTCTTGGATGAAATCTTGGATGGCTTGTTCCAGAATGATCTCAGTTTTACCTTTTCTCTCAGGATGCCAATTAACTGCAGATTTTGTCTCTTCACATAACCTCAATTCTCTTACAGCTTTTTCTCATTTTTTTCTAAGCCTTTTCTTCTTGTTTTTTTCAGATTGGGATAGTTCAATAGCTCAGTTCTCAAGTCTGAGGTTCTTTCCTCTGCCTAGTCAATTTTACTGTTCAGTTTGCTATTGCATTTTGAAATTCCAAGAAATAATTCTTCATCTTCAGAAGTTCAGTTTGATCCTTTTTTAATAATGGTCACAGCAGCTTTCACTTCCTGCACTGTTTTCATGACCTGGATAATTTGTGTGTTCGTTTTCTCATGGATGTCATTGAGTGTCTTTGTCACGCATAGTCTGAATTTTATGTCTGTCATCAGGGTCAGGTCATTATAGATTGATTCCACTGCTTGGAATCTGGGAAACCATTTTGTGGGTGTCAAACAATTAAGATTTTGGGGATTGCTGGTGTTTTTTCACTAGTTCTTCCTCATCTGTGAGGGTAGACTCTTCCCTTTTAATTTTTTGTTTTGTTATTTTTTTACTAGACAAAGTTGCTACTGTTGGAGTGGTAATTTGTGAAATTTTTTCCCCCTTACTTCCCTCCTGTAGTCTATCTGTGAGGGGACAGCAATGACATGAAGGGTAGTGAACCAGGTAGAACCTGTCTGGAACTGCTTCATTGGTGCAGTCTGGAGGAAACGTGGTGAGACCTTTTCTCTTATTCAGAGACATTCCCCTCCCTCTGGCATACGTGCTTGAGGCCCTGGCCAGCTCTAGTGGCCTCCTCCCCAGATTACAAGTCTCCTCAGCAAGATTGGCAGCTGGCTGGGAGGAGTCTACTCTGGTTCAGGTGCTCTTAGGGGTGAGAAGTGATCTCCTCCATCTGGATAGGACCTCCTCTTTCACCAAGGGGTAGAAGTTTTGGAGAGTTGTTATTCTTTCCTCAATTTACAGTTGGGTGGGGTTACTGCCACCACTGCACTCTGCAGAAGTAATTTCCCTCTTAGCTCTTTCCCTGCTTCAAAGGAGTGACTATCTCAACAATGGTGACCCCTTGAGGGCAAGCTGAGTCTGCAGCCCTGACCTGGGGCTGCAATGGCTGCTGGCACCAGAGAAAAATCTCCAAAATTGTTGCGTCACCTTCCTGGGTGCTGGAGACGGAGGGGGGTGGTGCGGACATATAGCACAGACCATCCCTGCAGGATGTTTCCTGTTAAGCCTCTCTGTGGGAAGAGTTGACAGCTGAGGCACTGGGGATCTTGGGAACTAGGGTTCCCTGAGCTACATATGGCTCCTGCGAGTGTCTCTTTCTCTAAAGAGGCCCTCTGTACCAGGAAGTTGTAGGAGGAGTAAGGGAGGAGGGCCTGGATTGTCTCCCCCTTGGCTAAGACTGCATAGATGTTCATAAGGTATGTAGAGAAGAAAAGTTGTCATTTTCACTCAACCCTTCCATCTTCATAGGAACTCTCCTGATCTCTTGTTGAGGTCACTTCTAGAGGTATCCAGGGCTTGAAATAGTCTGTCCTCCATGTCTCAAGATACCATCTTATAGACTTCAGGTCTACCTTCAAAACCCAAGGTCCACACCTCCATATCAGTTTTTTTTGTTTTGTTTTGTTTTGTTTTGCTGAGAGCTACAATCATGCAATGTCTTCAGTCAGCCACCTTGGCCTTCCACCTCAATATCATGTTTCAATAGTTTCTAATTCCTTAAAAGTTGACCAATTTGCCATGCATCTTCTCAGACAAAAGTGGAATAAAATATCAACACCAACAAAGCTACCCCCAAACTCACAAAGATATGGACACTAAACAGCATGATGCCGAACAACTCCTGGGTCAACACAGTAATCAAAGCAGAACTTAAAAGATTTCCGGAAACAAATGAATATAAAGACATATTTTACAAAGATCCCTGGGATACTATGAAAACAATACCGAGAGGGGATTTCATTTCTTTTTGAACACACATCAAGAAATTAAAACAGCCTAACAAATCACCTAAGGGAGCTGGAAGACAAGACCACCAAAACCTAACATCAGCAGAAGAATCCAGATCACCAAAGTAAAAGCCCAAATACAGAACATAGAAGACAGCAATATCATAGAAAAAAAATTAATGAATCAAAACCTGAGTCTTTGAAAGAGTAAACAAGATTGATGAAGCCCTAGCCAGATTGATCAAGAAAAAGTGAAAAAAAAAAAAAATCCAAATAAACACAATCTGAAATGTAAAAGATCAAATCACAACAGACTCTGAAAAAATACAAAAAAATTATCATAGATTACTATGCACACCTGTATGGAAACAAAATAAAAAACCTAAATGAAATGGAAAACTTTCTGACACCACACAACTTCCCAAGGTTAAAACAAGAAGAAATTGAGGCATTAAATAGACCAGTAACAACCCAGGAAATAGACCCTGTCATAAGAAAACTATTCACAAAAAAAGTTCTGAACCAGATGACTTTCCAGCAGAGTTCTATAAAACATACAAGGAGGAGCTGATACCAATCCTATTGAAAGTATTCCAAGAAATAGAGAAAGACAGAACTCTCCAGAAATCATTTTATGAAACTAGCATTACACTGATAACCACACCAGGTGAAGACTCAAAAAACAAAGAGAGCTACAGGTCAATATCCCTGATGAACATAGATGCAAAAGAACTTGACAAGATTCTAGCAAATTGGATCCAACAACACATATCAAAAATCATCCACTGTGAACAAGTAGGTTTCATTCCTGGGATTCAGGCTGGTTCAAGATCCACAAAACCATAAATGTAATTAAGTACATCAACAGTTGTAAAAGTAGGAATTACATAATTATATCATTAGATGCAGAAAAAGCTTTCAAGAAAATACAGCATCCTTTTTTGATAAAAGACCTTGAACACCTTGTCATAGAAGGATCATACTTCAAAGTAGTAGGAGCCATCTATGATAAACCCACATTCAATATACTGCTTAGTGGACAAAAATTAGAAGCATTTCCCCTGAAAACGAGAAAAAGACAAGACTGTCCACTTTCATTCCTCTTGTTCAACATAGTGTTGGAAGACCTAGCTAGAACAATCAGACAAGAGAAGGAAATCAGGAGTATCCAAGTAGAGAAAAGGGAAGTCAAATGCTCTGTCTTTGCTGATGATATGATTCTATACCTTGAAGATCCAGGAGAATTTGTCAAAACCTTCCCGCACTTATAAAGAACTTTAGCAAAGTCTCAGGGTACAAAATCAATGTGCAAAGGACAGTAGCATTCTTACACACTAGTATCAAATAGAAAGAGAACTAAATAAAAAGTACAATCTCATTCTCAATAGCCACAAAAAAGATGAAATACCTTGGCATCTTCCTAACCAGAGATATGAAAGAGCTTTATAAAAAAAACTATAAAACATTGCTCAAAGAAAACCAAGGAGACAAGAACAAATGGACAAAGATTGCATGCTCATAAGAATCAACATTGTTAAGATGTTCATCCTACCCAAAACAGTCTGCAGATTTAACGCAATATCTATTAAACAACCAGAATTATTCTTCTCAGACCTGGAAACAACAATACAGAAATTCATATGGAATCATAAACGACTGAAAATAGCCAAAACAATTCTCAGCAAAAATAACAAAAAAGGAGATAGTACACTTGCAGATTTTAAACTTTATTATAAAGCTACAAAGATCAAAACAGCCTGGTATTGGTACAAAAATAGGCATACAGAACAATGGAACAGGATAGAGATCCTGGAAGCAAAACCTAAATTTCTCAATCAACTCAGCTTTGATTAAGCCTTCACTAACAACTACTGGGGAAAGGAGAACTTATTCAGTAAATGGTGCTGGGAAAACTGACTGGCCACATGCAGAAGATTAAAGCAAGACCCCTACCTATCACCATACACAAAAATCAATTCTAAATAGATCAAAGACCAAAATGTAAAACCTCAAGCTATAAGAACCTTAAAAAATACAGGAGACACTCTTATGGAAACTGAAATTGGCAACCAATTCCTGATCAAAACCTCAAGTGCCCATGCCACAAGAGATTTGATAGACAAGTGGGACCTCTTCAAACTGAAAAGCTTCTGCAAAGCCAAAGAAACCATCAAGAGAGCAAGGAGACAGCTCACAGAATGGAAAAAAAATATTTGCTACTGTATATCTGACAAAGTCCAGACTTCTAGGGTCTACAAGAAACTCAAACGTGCCGGAAAAAAGAAAAAAAAAAAAGTGGCTCTATTAAAAAGTGGGCAAAAGATATGAAAAGACACTTTTCAAAAGCAGACTTACAAGCAGCCAAGAGATACATGAAAAAATCTCAGTCTCACTAATCATCAGTTAAATGCATATTAAAACTTCACTGAGATACCTACCTAACTTCAGTCACGATGGTCATCATCAATAACTCATAAAAAAAACAGATGCAAACGAGGATGTGGGAGAAGGGAATACTTCTACACTGTTGGTGGGAGTGTAAACTAGTACAACTTCTGTGGAAAACAGTGTGGTGATTCCTAAGAGATCTAAAAATTGAACTCGCATAAGACCCAGCAGTCCTCCTTCTGGGAGTATACCCAGAGGAACTCAAACCATTCTACAAAAAGGATACCTGTGCCCGCATGTTTATTGTAGCACTATTCACAGTAGCAAAAACATGGAACCAACCATGCTGCCCATCGAAAGTAGACTGAATTTTTTAAAATGTGGTATATTTACACAGTGGAATATTACACAGCCATAAAGAGGCATAAAATTATGAAATTTGCAGCAACTTGGATGGATTTAGAGTCTGTAATATTTAGTAATCTATCAAAGAAACAAAGAACTGAGTATCACATGTTCTCACTCATAAGCAGACCCTGAACAATTACCATAATATTATAAGAAAGGGATTGGCAGCAGGGGTGGGAGGACACCATCAATCGGGGAACCTGATCTCAGACTAGGTGACATGGGACCAAAGTGAGGCCCAAATTTTACCTGTGCAATAACCATTTGTATACCAAACCCTGAATTGTACCCCACATCTTTAAAATAAAAATTAAAATGAATAAATAAATAAATACAAGTTGACCAATTTAAACTTATATTTGAAGTGACGATTAGTTTCTTGGATTTCAATAATCTACTCGTTTGTGGTTAAAAAACAAAAACAAAAACAAAAATCCCTATTAGTGCTCTCTGAAATGCTTGTATTCAACCTGACAAAAGTTCTTAGTCTTATGAAGATATTTAAAAACATAACAGATTTTTCTTTTTGCTATTTTCATTAATTTTTGCAATATATGACTAACAACAAATTGCTTCAAGATTTCTTGCTTTCATTCAATATCTTAAATCTCTACATTCTAATTTCTGGGGAAGAAAAAATGTACTAATACATGAGCCAAGGTGTGTTTTGGCTTGGGCTGCAAAATTCTATGAGGAAGAATCCAAAAGCAAACCAGAAAACTTTCACTTCATTACAACCGCATTAGGGTAAGAAGTCTAGTCTCTTCTCATAGTTGTTTTATGAGGTGATAATGAAGGGAAAATTCTCTGGCCTAGACAATAACACATATTTTAAAGTTGGTTAGAACAGATCACTTCAACCTACCCAACTCAACTATAAAAGGGATTTGAATGACATCTTCTGGTTGAGAATAAACAGATCTTTTTTAAAATAAAAAGAATGACAGACCAAAGCATATTAATGGATTTATAAAACCTTGACTACCACACTATACTTTGTGTACTCTTCTGCCATCTTTTCTCCCTCTTTCTTAACACCTACCAGGCTCCTTTTTTTTTTTCTCATAGAAGCTTTGATTGGACATATCATGGTGACATTAGTAGTTGTACTAATAGTAATCCTGACATCTTTGACCAGGTAAAACAATCTAAATATAATAAGAGTCTTTTGTGTTTAGCTTTTAAACTTAAGAGCATTTTGTTATATACATTTCATAAATCCTTGAAACTTTGTGAGAATACTGAGGGTTAGTAAGTTGATTCACTTACCCAAAATCACACATCCAGTTAACTAAAGCAGTTGGGAAAGGAACCCCCCCACAACAGAATACAACTGAAAAATATTTTATAAAATGTTTGGTAAAACTAACATTTGGTTTCCTATATACGTTGAAAGGACATCATTTCTTACCTTATATAGAGTTTAGTAGGTATCAGCAACATTTAATGAATGGAATCAAACAATTTAATTATTGCGATTTTATCCTAGATGAATTTCCATGGATTTGAGGCTCTTGTGTATATAAAAGTACAGGGAGATATGGAAAAAGGAATTTTATATGTGATCAAAAGCAGAAAACATACTAGTAAAAAAAAGTTCATTTATTCAAATATGAATAATAAGAAGAGTTTGGAAATAGAAATAATTTAAGTACAAAAACATTTTGGGTTACAATTCACACTACTCAAGTGAAAATAATTGTATCCTTTCAGCAAATGCTAATATACTTCATACTACAAAGGATACTTTTTTTCTTTTTTTGAATCAGAGTCTCACTTTGTCTCCCAGGCCGGAGTGCTGTGGCACTCTCACAACCACCACAGTTTCGACCTGCTGGGCTCAGGTGATCCTTCTGCTTCAGCCTTCCAAATAGCTGGAATTACAGGCATGCACCACCATGCCTTGCTAATTTTTCAGTTTGTAGAGATGAAGTTTTGCCAAGTTGTCCAGGCTGGTCTCAAACCTGTGGGCTCAGGCAATCCTCTCACCTTGGCCTATCAAAGTGCTGGGATTATGGGCATGAGCCACTACGCCTGGCCAAGGATACTTTTAATCTATAAAAATAATACAAAAGTATAACAATTGAAATAATTATATGAGCTGTGACTTTAAAAATACTGCTTTATATTCATAATACATTAAAATGTCAGTTGAAGAAGAAGAGTGGAAAAATACAAGAATAAGTATTTTATTTTATTGGTTGGTAGTTTGAGGCGTTAGTATTTTGTTTTATTAATGAAATATTATAACGTGTGCATTTTATGTTTAAAATAAAAAATTATCTTTTTAAACAGAAAAAGAAATGACGTCTCTGTAAACTGAATACAGTGACGATGTTGACAAATGAATGTGGAAAGCTGGTGTTCAGCTGACAATTTTTCCTAAAGATAGGTAATTCTGGTCCCATTTTTATTCCTAATAGTACATGCTTAGATTTAATGTTGAATGAAGCATGATAGAAGGACTCAGTGGAGAAGGAAGGATAATGCTAATTAACTTGAACTGATCTGATGCTGTTCATTAGTGCTAAATATTTTGAATTGCCACTGCCTACAGATCCAAAACGCAAAATCTCCCAATCTAGCTTTGCATATTTAGTGGCATATGGAGTCTTGTCAGGCAGCCAGGAACTTCCTCATCTACTTGACTTTGAAGCACCAGGTTGCCCCTAATTTAATACCTTGAAATGATTCTATTTAGGTTGTAATCTGCCTTAATTGCTATTAAGATACTGCATTGTACAAAACAGCAGTTAAATACCATTTGTGACTTAACAAGAATCATTATGTGGAATAGAAAAGACATTAAAAATTCAAAATAGCAATTTATTTTGAGAACTAATTTCTTAGTTACTGGTGTTTCAGAATTTTGCTAGAGTTTCTGAAAGGAAAATCTTCAAGATTTTCAATCATAAAATGCACAAGGAAAGCTTACTACCAAAATTAAGGAACAATATTTTGAATAGAAATCTGCTGTTTATTGCTCAATAAATAAATGCTAAGAAATTTATTCTTTCATTTCACCCAAAATAAGTACAATTCATGAAAGCATTTTCCTAAAGAATTTGTGTTAACACAGATTAATGGAGATAAATCTGTGCCAGCTGCTGCAATTGTGGCTTTCTTGCAGGGTATACCATAAGACTACTTTGAGGTATTTACATGGAACAAGTTTTATATATTAAAGTGTCTAGGAAAATCCCGAAGAATGTGGAAACAGATTTCTATAAAAATACTGTCTGTGGTGTGCAAGTGTGGAACTATTACCAAATGCCTGAGACTTTTTCTATACTAGAACCCCACAGGTCTTTTCTGTACTAGAGCCTCGCAGATCGATTCAGATATCACAATTCCTGCTAGAATTACAAAGTTCATTAATGTCCCAGGAATAAATTCAAGGATGTAGGGATATTATATAATGCAAAATGGACACATTAAGAAAATATATGTGAAAATCTCCAGGAATTGAACCTCTCACAGTATTTTTATCACCCGAATGTAGGTAATCTAGCCTATACAATTGAATCAGTGAAAGAAAAAACATTTAATTAATGGAGTGGTCAGGACTAGACATCTCTTGATACTACAGTATTTGGAAATCAACTATAGTTGGACAAGAATATGTTTCACAAAAATTTTTCAAAAATCTTGTCTAAATTTTGGAAGCCATCATATTTCCTTCTAGATTAATATTAACATATTCAGTTTTAGGAAAATTGTCATGAATATAAGATATCAGGTATATATTAAAGTTTTGTGTTGTAACACAAATACAAAATAAATTATTTAAAAATACAAATTACATAAAGTAGAGTTGAATAACATGTATTGGAAATATTAGCAGTAGAACACTAGCTAGCCACATTCATTTTCAATGTCAACAAAATATTTGTTTTGCAGGAGCAAGGAATCTTAGAAAAAAATCATTTTTTGTATGTAAAATGATATTTTAACTTTTACTGGAAAATTATACTATTATTCAGGAAATAAATATCAATATCTAAAAATGATGATGTACTTTCTAGGAATGATCAAACATGTAGAAATTGTAAATGAAAAACTAGATAGATTTGAACACGGCATTTAAAAGTACTATATGGTCAAAATAAAATATGTATATTTATTCTCCAACTTAATGTTTTAATATGTCTATTCCATTTTATAATACATTTTATAATTCATTAACAAAAAAAATCCTCTGTAATTTATTTGTATTTAAGGTGTAGAATAAGAATCTAGCTATTTTATTTTTCTTATCAATCACTAGAATACTACTACATCCAAATTCTATTTATTTTTATTATACTTTTAAATATAAATACTACAACATGTAAAGTTTATATGTAAATATGAATTCTACATTTTTCTTTCTTTTTTTTTTTTTTTTTTGAGTTGGAGTCTCACTCCATGGTCCAGACTGGAGTGCAATGGCCGCTCCTGGCCACCGCAGCCTCGACCTGCTGGGCTCTGGCGATCCTTCCGCATCAGCCTCTCAAGTAGCTGGAATTACAGGCACGCGCTACCATGCCTGGCTAATTTTTTATTTATTGTGGAGATGAGGTCTCGCCAAGTTGCCCAGGCGGGTCTCGAACCCGCGGGCTCAGGCAATCCACTCACGTCAGTCTCCCAAAGCACGGGATTACAGGCTGAGCCATCGAGCCTGGCTCCTACATTTTTCAAAGCCCTGTTTATGCCAGTATTAAAGTTCTCTTAATCTTATAATAAGTCATTGATAGTTTTTAGTCTGTTTCTAGATGTTCGAGTCTGTTTTTGTGTTAACCATGTGTTTCTGATGTTGTGACATCTGGGGTCTTGTTGACCCTGAAGAGATTGTTCCTCCTTGACCTAGCCAATTCATAGAAATAATAAATTACTTGTTTGGGAGCATGCTTTTCCTATACAAACCAACCAATGCAGAACTCATCCATCCCTATCACTTCCTCTGTTGGACTATACTCTGGGCCTCTATTTCCCCTCCTAATCACCAAAGGTTCAGTTACCTGACAGCTAGAGACAATTTGTACACCCCAGAGCCCACCAAAATTACTCAAGCTAGATAATCCTAAACTTTTTTTATCCTTCCTTACGCATTCTTTCCTGTGGAAACCCCAATAAAGGCTTTTGCTTATATTCCCCTCCACCCCGCTATCTCTGTGTTCTAACTGACCCTTATACTTTTTCATGTGGCCTACATGGCATGACACAGCCCCTTCTTTAGGAAACTGTGAGTTACAAACTATCTTTTTAAATCCAGTCATCTGATCTTTTGACCTCACTGTGCCTGAAAAATAAAACTTATGTTTTAAAAAAGCTCTACTAGCCGGGCTTGGTGGCTCAGCCTGTAATCCCGCGCCTTGGGAGGCTGAGGTGAGTGGACTGCCTGAGCCCACGGGTTCGAGACCCGCCTGGGCAGCGAGACCTCATCT
>NW_007249154.1:516274-568983 GCF_000164805.1 Carlito syrichta
GCGGTGGCCGGGAGCGGCCACTGCCCTCCAGTGTGGGCAACAGAGTGAGACTCCCACTCAAAAAAAAAAAAAGCTCTACTGATGTGTCTTTCTAATTCTATTTTTACAGATACTTTTTATTTTTGTGATTTTGTAATATTCTCAAACATTTTATAACACACAGGTCCTTTCGCTGTTTTTCTAATGCCACCTTACTATATATGTGGCTGAATTAGAATCTGAGTAATAATAGAGACCAGAATGGTGAAGAAAATGAGTATCAAACTAGATGTCAGGAGATTGGAATTTTGGTTCAGAGTCTACTACGTAATTTTGTTTCATTAGAAGAATCACTAAGCTTTCCCAGCCTCCTGTCTAGCATCCTGAAGAAAAAATGAGATACTTCCTTTGTAAAAGTTCCTGTATATCATACCAATGCTAAAATTCTACAATCCATGAAATGTACATGTATTATGTGGGTCAGACCTTGGAACAAAGATGTTCCATATGAGTTTGTGGGAATGAATCGTTGGTCCCCATCCACCTCATCATACTCTGTGGGTTCCAGCCTCTTCCACACATCTTTGTTTCAGTGTGTGTTTTCTCAGGATCATTTCATCCTTAAGATCATCCGTCTTTTACTGGAGATAAATCATCTTCACCCACCCCAAAATGTTCATTATTATAAAATTTTGACATTCAAGACAGGTTCATCTTCATTGTGGTAACTGCTTTGAACATTATGAGGTAGACTTAATAATGATCAAGCTGTAAAAGTACTTTTATGTTATTCTGACTGAGTCATAAAATTACTTAGGTTAGTCAAGACAAATTAATGGTTTAGACTTCATGCAAGGCAACTGAAAATAGTAACAGTAAAATGGAGCAAGACCTCTAAGATTATCTCAAGGAATAATCAACTTTTTGACACTTTTTAAAGTACTGAAAGTGCCTATTTTTTTTTTTTTTTTTGAGTTGTAGTCTCATGCTGTCACCCAGACTGGAGTGCAGTGGCATGCTCCCAGCCACTGCAGCCTTGACCTGCTGGGCCCCGGTGATCCCTTCCACCTTAGCCTTCCGGGTAGCCAGAACTACAGGCGTGCGCTACCACGCCTGGCTAATTTTTTGATTTATTGTAGAGACGAGGTCTTTCCAAGTTGCCCGGGTGGTTCTCAACCCACGGGCTCAGGCAATCCACTGGCCACAGCCTCCCAAAATGCTGGGATTACAGGCTGAGCCACCGAGCCTGGCCTGAAAGTGGCTATTTTCATGTGAATTTACAAAGCAGCAGGAGACTCTTTTCATTGTCAACAATTTATTCTACACAATGAATTTTGTGACAGACTTGACCACAAACAACATACTATCATGTATGTCACTGATAATTTTGCTTTTCTCTGAAAGTAATACATTAAATTTTATCATTGATAAAATAGATAAATTTTATCATTGATAAAATAGAATATGCAAGGTCGCTTCTCATTTAACAATCAGTATAGACATTGCAAATTTATTGGATTTCTGAGGGATATATGGATTAGTCAAACTCCCAGTTTTTTGCTTTGAATCTGAAAAAGAAAAGATTTTGCTTGTGACTTGTTTTGTTTTGTGGGTTTATATTTTTGAGAGATGGTTGCTAAAAGTCTAAGGTGAGACAAAAAGGTTTTAGACTCTCATAGACTTTAAAATGCCATGCTGCTGAAACATTAAAGGAGCACACTGGTAATGTATTTTTATAGACATTATTGTCATGATATTCAAATAAGAAGAAAAGATCGAGAAAGTATGCAGTACATATAGTTTGTTTTCATAATGTTGTATCTGATATTCAAAAATTACAAATAGAGTCTATATATGAAATAACAGTCCCATTTAAAAATGATTCAGCTCATTATAGCTAAACAAACAGCAAACATCCCTGCATTGCTAAACTATGAATAGAAAAATAATGCATTAAGACCTGGTCTAGGATATGAGAAGGCACTATGAAGTATTGGAGTATGTCAAAAAAGGATCAGTGACATTACCTATTTGATTTTATTAAAGTCAAGGAAAAACAGTCTTGCATGGACACAGTAGTCACCATCTATGATGTAATATTCAACAGCAGTAAAACGGTTACTTTAAACATCTTAAACAATACTACTACAGATTAAGCACTAGCCTGCATATTTGAATTACTGAGCAGGAAATTAGCTACAATTTTCTTATTAATGGTAAAGTAAAACTAATCCTCTTAAATGTCTGAGATGCTATTCACTTACTGTTTAGTTTCTTTTGTAATGTTTATAAATAACAAAGAGGTTAGTAATCACCACTTAGTAATTACATATAATATATTTTCAACTTATTTTTAGCAATTAAAATTTTACTCTGATGTCATTTTATGTAATCAGTTGTAGGACGATTTCCCAGTCTGCTGTTCAAATAATGATATCCATTTTGAAATCTATAACAATTGCAATAATTTATTAGGCAATTTAAAAATATATGAACTGTATATCTTATTTCCATTTTATAGAAAATTGACTCTGGCTAAGAGACCTTACTCTAGCAGACACTGGTATGCACCGCTCACAGCCCCCACTGTTTGGAGTGCTATTAGCAGACATGAGATCCTCAGGGGCTTTCTCAGTTGAAGAGAGCTCCTTGCCCGAGGTTAAACCCCATCCCTCAGTGGTCCACCTCCAATGACTGACAGACTCTGGAATATAAAGGCCCGGTCATCACTGAAGAGCCACTTGAGCTCCAGAGCTCTGTGCTTGTTCATCTGGGGCTTTAGTCAGACCAGCATCACAACTTGACTTCTCCCTCCGCCCACTCCTGCCTCTTTCCCCTCTTTTCTACAAGTGTTGGTTCCAAAGGCACACCTTTATAAATATCTTGAATGTCAGACTCTATCAGAGAGTCTGCTTTCTGGGCAATCTGTCCTGCAATCCAGACACTTACTGACTAAGATTATTCAGCTAGTAGGTAATCAAGACAGGATTCAAATTCTTGTTCAATTTCAAGCCTGTTCTCCTTCTGCACCACACTCACAGGCTTCTCGTCCTACAGAACTATTCACAGAATGTTTCACTGGATCTTCAAGATATGCTCAAATTCTGTTCTTTCACAAAGCATCTCAGTGGATGACTAAATTGTCACTGAACCTAGCCACACTCAAATTATCAAACAACCGTCTAGATATAGGCATGTGGCAATTTCAGTTCTAACTAAATTATTGTCTTCCTATAGCCACATTTCTAATTAGCCTTCTCATTTCTCTGAAGCTTTATTTTAGTTTATAAGCAGTTAAATTATATAGTTGTTCTAATTGTGCATACACATTTGATGCAGTTGCAAAAAATGACCTAGAAATGTGTTTTTAAATACATCACACTCATATTACAGACATTATATTTTTTCATTTGTACCTGTTCAGATTTGCTTCAAAAATCTCTGGCACACTTTAACTGGATTTGTGTTATCTGTAGCCTGACAGCTCTCAAAAAAAGGTTTTAAATATAAAAGCAATTTCTAAGCTTTCAGTAAGATCATAACAATAGATCCATTTGCTTTTGGAATTAGCATCATACCTCAACACTATCAATATGTCTGTGTAGGTTAGCAAAAACATATCTTGATTGTACTGAACGTTCCACATCTCAAAATGACTGTTACTGTGCATGCATCATGACTAATAAATGCACGCCTCTTTTTAAAGTGCATTGTTTCTGGAGGAAATAAACTGTCGTTCGTAATATGTGTTGATTTTTCAGATACCTATTCATTGAAAACCCATGGATTTTTTTATTTGGTATTTGTGCCTGGTAGTAAATAATTCCAGAATCTACTGTTTTTCAGATGTATTTCCCAGAACTAGTATTATCTGGGAATACAGCAGAATCTACATGGCTAACTGCCCTGTGATCTGAGAGTATTTTACCAGAGCTGCTTGCTGCTGCCTTTACAGAAAATGGGTGGGGAAATTCTTTTAAATTAATTCTTTGGGCTGTTCTGAACCCAGACCTCATCCCTACCTTCAGACGTGCACCTCTGTCCTGGACACTAGAAGGGCTGTTTGAGTTTGGACTGAGCTGTCAGCCTCTCCCACTGGTGTCATCTCTTTCTCTTTTTCTCTTTCTTTCTTTTTTTTTTTCTTCTTCTTTCTTTTTTTTTTTTTTCCCCTTTCAAAGCTCCATTGTTGCAGAAGCTCAGCAATGGGCAGAGACTGAGGAAGTCTTTGAAAGGAGACCTAGCTCTACTTTGCCATGGGGCTGAGCAGCACTAAGCAAAACCCACCTCACATCTGTCTAAATCACACTGAAGCGAATGAACTTTTAAACAAATGAGCTGCGTGTTTTCCTCTAATGCTTATTACTAGCTGTGCAGTGAGGCTGCACGGATTTCAAAGGCTTTTCAATTCCTGCACAGAACTGTGAGGCTATGGCAATGGTTCTTTGAAGAGAAAACACCACTGTTGGGACAGGCAGGCAGCTTGGGCTATGCTCAAAGACCTCCGAAAGTGACAGGGAACAGTGGAGGGGATGGTTCTGGCTACAAGCAGCTCAAGAAATTAATATAAAAGAGGCTTTCCTCTGTCCCCTACTGCAAATATTTTCTCTTGCAAGAGGAATCTTTGGAACTTGTCATACATATGAATTCTCTTTCAACTCAAAGGGTCTAACTTTCATACCAGCCTTTTGGCATCACTCTAGATTTTAGACATTTTAATAACTACCTCTGATTTTTTTTTCCTGAAGTTAAACCTCTTCTAATTCTGCTTTTACTAACTTCACATTTGTTCAGCATTCTTAAGGGATATTTATTTGTCTTTTTTTTTTTTATGTTCCAAAAAGGATGCCTAAAAGAATCAGATAAAAAATGAAAATATTTAAGTTAGGAATACAAAGTAAATTTTTAAAACGTTTGGTACTTATTTAATGAAAGAAATCTACAACATAAGTTTTAATAAATAGGATTTTGGAGAGTGCTTGGTATGTTAATCGGAAATCATTCTAATCTGTTCTACCACAGAACTTCTGTTAGATAGCCTTGATTAGGATGGTTTGAGTTACACTCTACCTAAAAGTGATGAAGCTGTATTTCTTCAAAAGTATCTTATAATTGGGATTTTTCACTCATTTATCCCAATGGTTATCTCTTTAATCCAAATTAATGGGGCTTAAAGTCAAAATTTAGGATAGTTCACAAATTATTGGCAAATAGAAATAAACCTCTGAAGGGGAATAGAGGAAAACTTTATGTTAAATATTTCTAAACTGTTGCTACTGCCCATGTGTCTCATGGAAATTCTGGCAACTTAAAACATCAACTCACAGTACAGAGAATATTCGTAGAGATTTTTACTTTCCAAAAAGAAACTCAGCATGGAATTGTAAAAGGAATCTATTCATGGAATTAGATAGATTTGAATTTATCACTAGCTCTGCCACTGTAAAAGATGTGCGTCTTATTTAATTTTTTTTACCTTCTCTGAGTCTCTCATTTTGCATGCATGAAGTGAAGAAAAGATAAAATAATTCCACTAGATAGCATGTAATTGGTAAATATTAGTAGTATTTCCTCTTTTTAAAATTACATTTTAGATGTATTTCACTTAAATTCTCAAAAAAGTTTGTGATTGACACTTATTAAATCATGACCATTCAACTACTTCAGAATTATTACATAATTCTTTTTTTTCTTTTTTTGAGTTGGAGTCTCACTCTGTCACCCAGACTGGAGTGCAGTGGCCGCTCCCGGCCACCGCAGCCTCGACCTGCTGGGCTCCAGCGATCTTCAGCCTCAGCCTTCCAAGTAGCCGGAATTACAGGCATGCACTACCATGCCTGGCTGATTTTTTGATTTTACTGTAGAGATGAGGTCTCACCAAGTTGCCCAGGTGGGTCTCGAACCCGTGAGCTCAGGCAATTCACTCACCTCAGCCTCCCAATGGTGCGGGATTATAGACTGAGCCACCGAGCCCGGCAATTCTTAATCAGATTGCTATAAATATTCTGCTACCATTTCACACTGTACAGTTTAGTAAATTTAAAAATCAATTGAGGTATAATTTACATAAAATATATTACATATATACATGTAACTTACATAAAATATATTACGCTCATTTTAAATATGCAGTTTGATGAGTTTTGAAAAATATATATACTAAATAACTACTCCCCCAATTTAGATATATAACATATCCTAATACCCCCCTCAATTTCCTCGTGCCCCTTCCCAATCAACCTCCCAGCCCACTACAATCCTAGGAATGATCTGCTATCTTTCACTGAAGATTAATTTACTGATTCTAGAATTTCATACAGCTAGAACACCATAGAAGATGCTCTTCCGTGTCTGACTTCCTTCATTCAGTATAATGTTTTTGAAATGTCTATGCTGTTTTGTATATTAGAGGGCTTAATTGCTAATATTCCATTATAAAAGTATACCACAACTTATGTATTCAGCCGTCGATGAATATTTGAATTGATTCCAGTTTGTTATGAATAAATACAACTTCTCTAAAATTTTTGTGGAAGTTTTTATTGTGAACACATTTTTATTTCTTTTGAGTAAATATGTATAAATGGAATTGTCACATGGTCAGTAACCATTTGACTTTATAAAAAAAATACTGAACAATTCTCGAGTAGATTTACCAATTTATGCTCCCACAAACATTATGCAAGAGTTCCAGCTGCTCTATATCTTCACAAACATGTGATATTGCCAATCTTGTGGAGGTCTACTGGTATCTCTTTGCAGTTTAAATGTGCATTTCTCTGAAATGATGCTGAACATATTTTGGTAGGCTTATTCACTTTCAGTATATCTTTTTTTGTAACATGTCTGTTCAGATCTTTTTGTCCATATTTTATCTTATTTTAACTTGTAAACTTCCTTATACATTTTTTTTTTAGGTAAGAACATTGTTTTATTTTCTTTTAAAATCTATTTTTGGTTACATAAGTAATACTTAACATATTCTCCTAGCAAATATTAAAGTATTACAGATAATATTAAAGAATCTTAACCTTCACCTCCAATTTAAGTTCCAACTTCAGAAAATGCCTATGTTATCCGTTTGGTAGGTTTTATGTATTGCTATCAAATATGTATTCATTTGGAAGTTGTTAACACTACAGTATATCTTAGAGGTCTTCCCATCTGTGTTCATGTAGATCAGGGGTCCTCAAACTTTTAAAACAGGGGGCCAGTTCACTGTCCCTCAGACCGTTGGTGGGGCGGACTATAGTTTAAAAAACCATTTGCATTAGCACTGAGCGCTGACTATTTGCGTTATCACTGTGATGCAACCCCCCTAGAAACCACCCCCAGCCAACTAACCAACTTCAAAAAAAAAAAAAAAGGCTCTCCTAACTTCAAAAAAAAAGCGCCCCCTATCTGCAAAAAAAAAAAAAAAAAAAAATAGACCTCCTAACTTCAGGAAAAAAAAAAAGGCCCCCCTTAACCGCAAAAAAAGGCCCTGCTAACTGCAAAATTAAAAAAAAAAATAGACCTCCTAACTTCAAAAAAATAAATAAATCCTAACTGGTTCTTACCTCGGTCCTCAGGCAGCAGCAGGCTCTGCACAGGCAAGCTTGTGACTGAGAGGAGGAGTCCAGAGACAGAGAGGAGGAGGGGAGTCGGAGAGTGCGAAGCACATTCCACACATGCGCACTGCGGGCCGGAACAGTCGGCTGCTAGGCAGGACAGGCAGCTGCGGCAAAATCACCCGGTGGGCCGGATAAATGTCCTCGGTGGGCTGCATGTGGCCCGCGGGCCATAGTTTGCGGACCCTTGATGTAGATCTATGCCATTAAAAAAAAAATTATTTTATGTACATCCCTTTGTCAGATGTATGCTTCGCAAATATTTTTCTCAGCATTTGGTTTATCTTTTTACTTACACAGCAACCTCTTGGGTAGAGCAACTTTTACATTTTATCAAGTTCAACATCTCTTTTTTTCTATGACTACACATCTATGTGTCCTCTCTATGAAACATTTGCCTAGACTGTTGTGCAGATTTTCCCCTATATATTCTTCTAGAAATTCTATAGCTTTGGTTTCACTTTATGTCTATAATACATTTTGAGTAAATTTGTGTATGTGGTATGTTTGAAATTGTTTTGCTTCTACACGGATATCTTATTAACTCTTTTTTGAAAATATTATTTTCTCTCCATTAAATTACCTTAGCATCTTCATGGTAAATCAACTTTACATGCTTGCTTGGGTCTATTTTTGGACATGCTATTCTATTTAATTGACTCATTCAATTCCTTGATTAGTTTAGTTTTATAGTAAGTCTTGGAATCATTGAGAGAATGTTTTCTATGTTCTTTTGTTGTTGTTTAAATCACACTGGCTATTCTTCTATGCATTTTCATATAGATTTTAGAATTATCAATTAGTACAGACAAGCCTGTGGGAATTTTAATTAGAATTGCTTTAATTCTATAGATAGATCTGGGCAGAAAATAAATATCCTAACAGTAATGCGTTCTTTCAACCAGCAACATGGTGTACTTCTCCATTTTTTCTTTTCTCCCAGTCATTTGTTGTTTTACGGTCTTATACATATGGTATTAAATTACCTATAAATATGTTCCAATTTTTATGTCTTTGTAGTGTCCTTTTACAATTTTATTTGCCATTTTTTTGTTGCTAGTATATAAAAATGCAATTGACTTTTTATATTAATCTTGTGTCTCATGACCTTGCTAAATTCACTCATCAGCTTTGGTATCTTTTTGTTGATTCTTCAGGTTTTTCTATCTAGATGATCGTGGCATCTTTGAATAAGAGCAGTTTTACTTCATTCCAAACTGCAAGTCTTTTATTTATTTTTTCCTTTATTGCACTGGTTCAGAACAAAAATGAATAGAAGTAATGAATGGGAACATCTTTGGCTAATTTGGGAATTTAGGGGAAAATCATACAGTCTTTCACAATTACCATACCCTTTATAAAACTGAAAAAGTTTCCTTCTATTCTTGTTTACTGGCTTTTTAATATCATGAATGGATTTTTAATTTTGTCCAATTATTGATTTTGCGTCTCTTGAAATGATTATATTTTTATTTTATTCTGTTATTATAGTAAAATATGCATGATTGATTTTTTAATGTTAAAACAATCTTATACTCTAAAATTAATCTACTTGATTATGATGTATTATTCTTTATCTAATGTTAAATTTGTTTACAAATAAGATGCTATTAAAGGTTTTCATTATTTATATACATGAGGGATATTGTCTTGTAGTCTTTTAAAAATAATTATTTTGGGGATCAGGTGTTATTACCAGAAAATGCTGACCTCATAAACTGAGTTGTGAAATGTTCCTTCTTTCACTATTTTCTAAAGGTGACTATGTCCGGATAGCAGTATTTCTTTCTTAAGTGTTTGGCAGAATTCTTCCATGTAGCCATTGAGCCTGCAATATTCATTGTGTAACTTTTAAATTGTAAATCCAATTTTTAAATATTTTTAACTTTATTCAGTTTTTGATTCCTTCTCCAGTTAGTACTGATAATTTTTTTAAAGTATTTGTCTATTTCATTTAAGCTATAGAAATTATTGTTATAAAATTATTTATAATATTAATATATTTAATATTCAAATAATCTGTAGAGAATCCATTCTTTTATTCCCAATATTGATACTTTGTATATATTTTCTCTCTTTTTTTCTAGTCTTGCCAAAAAATAATAATTTTAAATTTTTTTCAATTAGCTTAAAATCTTGCTTCTACTTTAGTTTTAATTTGCTCTTTTTCTAGTTTACTCATGAACACTTAAAACATTGATTTTATCTGTCTTTTCATTTTTAATATAAGCATATGAAGCTCCTTTTTTCTCTCTTAACCACTACTTTATCAACAGCTTACAGGTTTTTTTTATGATATATGACTTAAGTTATTTCAATTTTTTTTTTTTTTTTTTTTTGAGATAGGGTCTTGCTCTGTCTCTCAGGCTGGAGGACAATGACTCAATCCTAGCTCACTGCAGACTTGAGCTCCTGGACTCAAGCAATCCTTCCACCTCACGCTACAGACAAACTCATTTTATGATGAAGCATATGGTCTATCTTTGTGAACGCTCCATGGGGACCTAAACAAGAACAGGAATTTTGCATATAATTGTACAAATATCAAGTAGATAAGTTTATTGTTTATGTTTTTTCAAATTGTTTACATTCTTATTCTTGTTATTTTGTTGGTCTACTTCTTATATCAGTTTTGGGGAAAGGAGTTCTGAAATTTTTAGTTTTAAATATGGATTTGTTTAAATCCTGTGAATTTTATCTATATTATACATTCAATATTATATTTCCAGAGATGCTACATCAAATTTAAAACAAAATGCAAAATTTTATTTTGAAACTCTTTTGGCAGAAAAGAAACAGCATCTTTGATTTGACAATATGCTTAAAATGCATTCAAATCTACATCACATTTAATATAGTTAAATTAATTTTAATAGAATGCTGAATTCTTTTGAAGGAAAACATTCTATATGTAATACACATTTCTATTTTAATAACATGATAACATAATTTTTATCAAATACTACTTCCACTAATATCAAACAGAACTTCAAATGAGGTTTTATTGGATGTACATAATATTACACTATAATAAACATTATAATAATACATATCTATTATACAAACAACGAATAAAACAAGTTCAATGTAATTGTTATTAGTACATATTCCTGTATACAGTGGAGGTTTATGTAAATGTTTTAACAAAGGGATGACAGAAATGAAGTTGACCCATTATACATCATTTTTGATTTCCAGCAAACTCAGATTATGTAACTGAAACTGTCACTGCCCTAAATATACTTTAAGTAAAATTCAACTTATTTTCTTTTCTACTTTTGTCTTTCCTCACATCAGAAAATCAAAAATAAATATGGATCTTTTCACATTTCCTGCTTATGATGAATGATAAATCATGTTGCTTATAATAATTCAAAAACAATCTTCAAAAGACTAACTATTATTCACCCATGATGATATAATTTTCAGTGTCCATTATTTTTTCTCCCATATACCAAAGAGAGAAAAGGCAAACATTCAACATTGTATTCAATTTAGGACAGAACCGATATCAGGATATTCTAAATGATGCTAACACTAATGTGTGGCAAATATAAAGAAACTCATTTTATCAGACTTTCATGAAAGCCTGCTAATATGAGCCCCATTCTCGCCATTGAGAATTTCTCCCTTCGGTATGTGTACATTGAGGTAGACAGATACATAATTATACATTGTCACTGTAAAACAGAATGTCTTGGTGGAAACACACCCAAGCTGATATGATAAGGCAGCCTAGGTTTTAACATATAGCTTTATAGAGAAGACGGTGCCTAAACTGGATATTTAAATGGAAAATATACATATAAAATAATATAAGACAGATAGAAAAGGTATTCTGTGGAAAAAAAAATATTACAAATAGACTAAGCAGATGGTACAAAAATTTTTAGTTAAATATTCCTAGATAATAAAATGGGATGCCAAAGAGCAGTTTAAGTACCACATCAGAGAAGAATCTGGAGGTTTTGTGAAGGAAATTAAGGTAATCCTTTAAAGAATGAAAAAGTGACCATGAAGTTTGGAAGAGGTGCTTCACATTGGTGGATTAGCCAGATTAGTATGACTTCAGGTTGATCAGATTAAGAAGATAAAATAAGAGAAAAAAGGAGATCATGAGAATCTTTGTTTTGTTTTTAATTTGAGGTGCAATTTTTTGCTGTTAATTTTATTTCATTTCAAGAAATATATTGATTAAATTATATTTCTCTTACCTCGTCTCAGTCTCAGATGTAGAGAATTGGTTATTGCATTCTTAAGATCATAGCACAGAACCATTATCATTACATTTTTATGTATTTATTTATTTTTATTGATATTTATTTATTCTCTTTTATCACCATACTCAATCACCTTTTCCTAATGTCATAAAGAATACCATTTTATTGAGCTTAATGTGTATATTTTGTGTTTGTATTAACAAAATAATCTTCTGTTAATTTTGTATATATTTTTAATTTGTCTAAATAGTTTTATATAGCATGACTATCTGATTTTACATTTTTATGACAATATGAGTTCTGACAATTAAGTTTGTAACTTGACATCATGCACTTATGATGGCAGCATTATACAAAAAAAAACGGTAAGGTTTCATAACTTTGGTATGTCAGTGTCTCATAGCTGTGTTTGTGTCGACATGTGGTGGTGTCTTGCTGAGTGGCATTCATTATTGTTGTTGCATGTTTATATGTGCCATTGCAAGAATGTCAGAGCTTGAATTACAGCAACTAACAAACATTAGTTAAACTTGACAATAGTAGCAATATGTTAGTCCAAGTTTTATAGGATAATGCCATGAAGAAAATGGCTGTATACAAATGGATTAAATGTTTTTCTGAGGGGAGAAAAAGTGTCACTGGTCAGGATGACCAGTTAACAAGGAAAGCATTGAAAAAATGTGTCAAATTGTGCATCAAAATTGTTGGTTAACTGCGAGAAGCATAGCAAATCAAATAAACATTGATAAAGAAACAGGAAAATCTTAACTAAAGATCTTGGCATGAGAATGGGGTGTGCAAAAATGGTTCTGAAGGAGCTCTTGCATCATGGCAATGCACCAGCTTGCTCAGCACTAAGAGGGAATTTTTTAGCCAGTAAATAAATAACTGTATTGAAACACCTCCTTACTCACCTGATCTGGCCCCCTCAATGACTTTTTTCTTTACCTGATGATAAAGGAAATACTGAAAGGAAGACATTTTGATGAGATTCGGGAATCAAGGGTAACATGATGACAGCTCTAATGGCCATTCCAGAAAAAGAGTTCCAAAATTGTTTTGACTGGTGGACTAGGTGCTGGTGTCAGCACATAACTTCCCAAGAGGAGTACTTCAAAGGTGACCATGGTGCTATCCAGCATTGAGGTATGCAGAACTTTTTTTATGGTGAGTTCGCAAACTTAATTGTTAGACCTTGTATATATCTTAAAATATCTCTATGCTATATTTAGACTCCATTGTTTTAATCAGCAGTGTGTATTCACGAAATTTTGAGTGAATATCCTGGTAACCTGATTGGGCAGGCATAGCATTTCTTTGGGATATGAATACCCTGAGTTAGTATGGTATGTTGACTGAATATACTAATATCTAATTTGCCTGATTGTTTCCAGTGTGCTCCCATTTGACTCTACTGTGTTTGCTACCATCAACAGGACATAAGGGTCTCCAGTTTTCCACAACTCCACCCACACTTGGCATTATCTTTCTTTCCATATATTCAATTAATATAAAATTATCTTATTTTTATTTGCGTAATCATAGAAATTAACAAAGCTTTTGAACTTATATTCAGGAGATTATTTTTTATTTATTCAACCATTCACTAAACTGTTGACCTAGAACAAAGTGGAAATGTAATAACTTGTTGAGCAAAAATAACCAAACACATTGCCCAAATTCACTTTAAGCCTGAAATTAGAACTACTGATTGTTTCATTAAACATTACTTCATCTTATATACAGTTTAAATCAGAGAATATTCAAGCTAAAATTTATCTTACCACATAGACCAAGCTCTCAATTTTAAGTAGGGGACAGGTTCCAGATTTTGGAAACATTTTTAAATGATAACAAAAAATATAAAGAAATTTTGGTTGTGGGTATAGTATCACTACTGATATAATTATGCACAAACATTTCAATTTTTTTTCACTTCTGTCTGGTCTGTAAGTAACTTATTCCATAGCAACTGACCTATAATAGATTCTAGCTTCCATGTAGTCTTTTCCTAAATTCTTGGACAAGTCTTGGCTCCTTTCAACATTCTTTTAAACAGCAATTTTAAAACAGACATCATCAAGGCTCCATCTCAGTAGCATTTTCATTTTGTTGAAAGATACATGCTTTTGAAAGGATTTTATTTGAAAGAGCTCTGACATCAGATGGTCCTTTTGTCAGAGATCTAAATGTTCCATGAATAAAATGCAAAGGTAGATACATACTCTGTTTTTTGTTTTTTTTTTTTCTATTTATGGTAGTAGATTGAATTTCAATTTGGATTGTAATTTACACCTTTCTAATTTATTGAAGCAAAGCACCCCAAGCAACAAGGAAATCTGGTTTCCTTGATTTCTTGCTAGTCTTCTGTCCAATTAGTTTTTTATTTATTTCTTCCCCATAGCCTAAACACAACACAATTACTTAATTTTATTTTCTAACTCTATTTTCCTTTAGTAGACTCCAAGCAGGAAATTTTTCACTTTGAATAGAAGATCCTTATATGTCTCTGATGGTTATTTACCTAATATACTTGATTTTGTTTTATCTGTTAATATATATTTAATTTTTAGCAGTATTATTAGCAAAATATTCTCACTATAAATCTTGATGTTTCATTAAAATAACAGTTGTGTCATTGGGCTCACCTCTAAACTCCATCTTGAAATAATAGAAAAATAATTATTTATAATATAAGAAAAAAATAACCCAATAATTTATTTCCTTCAATTTCTCTCCCTGTCACTTTTTGGAAGAGATCTTGCTCTATTTTATATGGATATTAAAATTCATCTTATATTTTTCTGTGCCTCTGTGCTACTGCTTTATATATTCCATAGATTTTCTATAACCTATTACTTAAATTCCAAGTAGAATTACAACCAATGATAGCCTTGTCATGACACAAATAGATGTGCCTATCAGGGAAATAACTCTCAAAAAATTGAAGTGTTTTACCAGAAACAGATTTAGGACACTAAATATGTTTTACCTTTTCACCACCATTTAAGTGTCAGAAGAGAAGACAGAGAATTCAGCAAACAAGGTAAATTCTTATTTTATTTGTGGTTTTACTCATAGTGTAAAATTATAATATTCAAATATAATAAATATAATATTCAATATATATTAACAACAGATCAGAGCAGAACTGAAAAAAATCTAACATTCTACTTAAAATTTTTATGAACTCTCTGTCAGCTCATAGAATATGGACACAAAGAATATGGGTCTTTATAGAAAGTGAATAGCTGGGAAATCTGGGATCTGAGAAAAATGAGTGCTGGACATGTTTAGAGCTTCAGTTAGCAGGAAGAGTTGAACTGCTTCTGATTCGGTCTTATTGTAACTAAAACCTTTACATTTTGCGACATTTATCATAATCATCAGGATAAGCAATTGAGATCAAACACTAAACAAAATATACTTCAGATTATAACCTACCTATCCCACGTGTATGCAAGTTAGAAATCATTCTCCTTTTTTATTCTTCTTCTCTATGATGTTCTAGTAGATAAAAATTACCGGTTCCGCCGGGCTCGGTGGCTCAGCCTGTAATCCCGCGTCTTTGGGAGGCTGAGGTGAGTGGATTGCCTGCGCCCGCGGGTTCGAGACCTGCCTGGGCAGCGAGACATCATCTCTACAATAAATAAAAAAAAATCAGCCGGGCGTGGTAGCACATGCCTGTAATTCCGGCTACTCGGAAGGCTGAGGCGGAAGGATCGCCGGAGCCCAGCAGGTCGAGGCTGCGGTGGCCGGGAGCGGCCACTGCACTCCAGTCTGGGCGACAGAGTGAGACTCCAACTCAAAAAAAAAAAAAAAAAAAAAAATTACCGGTTCCATCTCTTCTGTTGTTACTGAGGCTCTCAAAGAATTGTTTTTGTTTTGTATTCATGTGTCTTTGAGATCAAATTAAGATACAAAACAAAACATTTAGTGTCAACTTGTCTTTTATAATACATATTTTATACATAAACTTCTTTATGTTTATTTCAGTGAAGGGGATTTCTACGTTCCATATCAGTCTGGTTACAATAAAAAAAATGTCCCTCAGTTGATTTTTTATGACTTCCTATAGCCTTTGTCTTAGATGGTTCTTCATGCTTTAAAAAAAAAAGTCATTTGTCAAACAAAAGTAAGGCAGCTCTCTGTCTTCTAAGAGAAAGCAGGACTTTTTTTTAAAGTATTTCAAATTAAAGTTTTAAAAATATTATCTCAAAATATTCATTTTATTGTAATATATTCATCTTTGTAGACTTTTACTAGCTTGAACATGTTACTGCATCACTGTTGATTTCTAGAAAATGTTGTTAGAATGTGGTTGTCAATATGAAACTCCGAGACTGGGTAGTCTACAGAACTTTTTAATGGTGCTAGGGTACTCTGAGTAAATATCTTTATTTCATCATTCAGGCAATGTTGACAAGCTCATTGAAGCAAATATTTTTAGTGCACTTAATATGTTTTTCTTCTTTGTGTCTCAATGTTCATTCATACGTTTTTTGATGATAAGAGCTGTGGAAAAGCCATGGTTCAGGCTGGACAAGTCAATTCTGAATGGTTCATTTCACTATAACCTCATAGCCCATACTAGTTGTCTTCATTGTGCTATCAGACTTCCTGGGATTAAAAAAAAAAAAAAAAAGAAAGGGGTGGGACATTCTATGTCTTCTGAATTACAATAGATGTGATACCAAATCTTGTCCTATAGTACATTGAAAATAATCTCTTATCTCCCAGGGAGAACAAATTTAACTGGCAATATTCATATTGGATGAAGAAAGATAGACAATAAAGTTAAAAAATTATATCTATTTCATCGGAGCAGAGAGAAAATAGGATACTCTAAAAGTTTGATTATTAAGGATAATAAATTGTTATCCCTTTCATACATTTACATGAATTAGTCAATATTTTCATAAATATAGAAAGTCATCCATGCACTTAATATTATCTTTTTTTATATGAAGGGGACTCCCAAAAACCCAGAATTAATTTATAAAAAGCTGTGTATTTATTCTTACATGTTTAAGCTTCAGTCACCACCTTCAAAGTCCTCTCTGTTTGATGTAATACACTTATGAGATGCTATTGCCACTGCTCGAATCAGTTTTTGAACTCATCCATTTTTAAGTCTTTTAGTGCCTCTGCAGTTTGGTTCACCCCTTCCACATCTGAAAAATGTTTTTCTTTGAGAACTTTTCATTCAGGAGAAACACAAAAGGTTTCACAGGACAAGATCCAGTGAATAGGGAGTATGGACATGGAAATCATGCCATTATTGGGCAATAACTGCTGAACACTTAGTGTGTTGTGGGCAGGTTTGTTGTCATGGTGGAAGAACCAGTCACCTGTTTGCCACAAATCAGGACATTTCCTCGCAAATCATGATACAGCCTTCTCAAAACATCCATATAAAACTTGTGTTGACTGTTTGATCTGGAGGAACAGATTCCGAGGGGCCTGGTTTCCAAAAGAGAATTCTGGATTTTTTGAGTTTCTCCACATATTTATGCATTAAGTAGTTGTTTGGTAAAGTTAATATAGTCTATTTTTTTTTTGGAAATGGTAGAGCATAATTTGATTAAATTCAAAAGTTGCTTCTGTTTCCTCTTTTAGAACAAATACAATTTTTTTTCCTTAAAGTTGATTTAGTCTAAAATTATGTTTTCTGATTTGAAATGGCGATAGCTTCTGTGTTAAGCTCTTAGTTTTTTGGAATATGTCCAACTCAAATTCTTTATTTTTTTTTTCTTTCTTTTTTTGAGTTGGATTTGTACTCTGTTGCCAAAGCTGGAATGCAGTGGCGTGCTCACGGCCACTGCAGCCTCAACCTGCTGGGCTTAGGCAATCCTTCCACATCAGCCTTCCAAGTAGCTTTAACTATACACGTACACCATGATGTCCAACTAAATTTTTGATTTACTGTAGAGACTAGGTCTCATCAGGTTGCCCAGGCTGTTCTTGAACCCCTGGACTCAGGCAGTCCTCTTGCCTCTGCCTCCTGAAGTGCTGGAATTACAGATTTGAGCCACCACGCCTGACTTAAAATGATACATAACTTAAATTCTTCATAGAACTCCATTTAAGAAAAGTTTAAATTTAAAATATTTTCAAACTTTTTTAAATGACAGAATTTTTTCTTTAAAATGTTATGCTGAAGCCCAAAACATACGACAGATAAAAGTTAAGCTGTTCTAGATGAATGGGAAGCGGTTTGTCTGGGGAAAGAGTGCCTTATTTCACTCCCTTTTCTCACTTTCAAATATAAGAAACTTTGTGGATGCCTTTAAACAACATCTACAGATGCATGATACACAGTTTTGAAGCATTACCACAGTTTTTGAATTGCATAGCCTTGAATGTAGATAATCAGGTATATTATGCACAATGTTCCTAACAGATTTCTACCATGTCCTTTTGGAATAATGAGTCAAAGTTTCTCAGACAATAAAACATATTACATATTTATAGACAGCTTCCAGAAAAATCAAATGTAACTAGTTATGGAATGATGAACAGAGAGTTTTCTCTTTTTTCTTCTAAATACAATTAAAAGTTGTAGAAAAAAACACATATGCTTATACACACACACAAACATGTGTGCACACACACAGAGAAACATAAGAGGCCTTTTAAATGTAGAAAGAAAAAAGCAGACCAACTAGAGACCTTGAGATCAATATAATGACATATTTATGAGTGTCCTGGGTTTCACCTCATATAACCAAACACAGATCTGAGAAAGGTGATGGCCTGGTAATATCAACAAGCACGGTTTTAAAAGAGTAGGAATGTAACTAGTACAGTCACTACAGAAAGCAGTATGGAGGTTCCTCAAAAAATTTGCAAATAGAAATACTATATTATCCAGTAATCCTTGCTCACCACAGCCTTTACCTCCTGGGTTCAGGAAATCCTTCTGCCTCGGTCTCCTGAGTAGCTGGAACTACAGGCACATGTCACCACACTTGTTAAATTTTTTGATTCTTTTTTTTTTTTTTGGTAGAGACAAGGTCTCACTATGTTGCCCAGGCTGGTCTCAATTTCCTAGGTTCAAGCAATCCTCCCACCTCAGCCTCCAAAGTTGCTGGGATTGCAGGCATGGGTCACCATGCCTGGCTAGCACCTTCATCTTTATTGCAGTTCTATTCTCAATAGCCAAGATGAAATCAATCTTGATGTCCAACAGTAGATGACTAGATAAAGAAAATATGGTATATGGGAGACCATTCAGCCATAAAAAATAATGAAATCCTGTCATTTGCAGCAACATGGATGGAGCTGAAGTACATTATGCTAAGTGAAATAAGCTAGGAACTGAAGTACATTATGTTAAATAATCAATAGAAACTTAAACACCACAAGTTCTCACTCATGTGGAAGCTAAACACTGCTGATTTCATAGAAGTAAAAAGGAGAAGAGAGGATATTAGAGACTGGGAAGGGAAAAGGAAAGAAAGGGATAGGGAAACATTTGTTAAAGGATGCAAAATTACAGCTAGATAGGAGGAATAAGTTTTATTGCTCTATACCAGTGTTTGATGACTATAGCCAACAATCATATATTATACTATTTCAAATAGCCGGAAGGAACACATTGAATGTTTCCAACTGAAATAAATGATAAGTGTTTGAGATGATGAACATGTTAATTACCCCATTCTTGTCACTATTCATTACATCTATTGCAACATCAGTATGGACCCCATAAATATATATGTAATTATCATTTGTCATTAAAACATTAAAAGGAAATAGCGTTAAAAAACAAAATCAAATGGCAAGTATTGCCATTTTGTATATTAGTCTTTTCGACGTTTGAAAGGCTAGAAATTATCCTTTTTCAGACTTTGAAAAAGACAAAATATAGAAAATTTTAAAAAATAAAACTTTTGCATTTGTTTCCTTCTTGTATCATCAAGAACTTGGCAGAATATTTTCCATCAGTGAGATTTTTGTCACCAGTCATGGCTGGTGTCATTTATTATGGACATACACCCAAAGTAAATATTGTGTAATTATAATATTTGTTTGTTCTCTGCCAAGAAACTTGATTCTCATAAAACACATTTAGCAATCAGAAAAAAAATTACTAATTTTTATCATCAGCCTACAATTAGTTCATACACATTTTCTTTGGGCTTTTTTTAGTGAGAAAAGGTTTTCAAAAAAAATACACACACACACACACACACACACACACACACACACGACTAAACACATACCTGGCTATTCTATAAGACAGGTTTTTAACAGGTAGTAAAGATTTAGTGGCGGCAGAAAAATAATCATTTTATTTAGAGTACTTTAATTTAGGGATAATAAACAAGTGCCAGTGATTTTAGAACTATATCATCTCAACCAAGTTATAACATGATATATTAAATTTTAAAGATGTATATTATATAATGAGTTAATTTTAACAAATTCTGAAAGCAGGAGTATCATCACATCTGGATTACAATGTCCTTTTTATAAAAAACATAATGACATTACTCCACATTATAAAATTTTTTTATCAAAGTAAGCTCTCTAGATTAGAAATTTCATGATTAGCTGCATATGCTTATCTACTTTGCATTTTCAAAAGCAATGTTATTGTTACAAAGGAAACTTTTTATGAATACTTGAAAGATGATATGGTATTCCGTGCCTTCAGAATTATCCTTTTGTCTCTGACCAGGGTACACACCAATGAAAATTAAAGCAAGAAAGTAAGTTAATCCTTAAATAGGCAAAATGATTTGGTAAGCATCATAATTTGGGTCAGATCAGTTATACTCTATTGAAGATTATAAGACAGTGGTAATGTTACTTACATCTTAGCATTGTTGAAATATTCTTTTCGCTTTTAGTTAGAGCCTAGGGAAAATTATGTAATTATTAAGTATAATGGTGCTTCTGAAAAAAGAGATTGTTTCATACGATCAAAAGACAGGCTGCCAAATTTGTCCGTTTCTTCCTTTTTCTTTTGCTCTATAAAGCAAAAGTAATTGCTTTCTGTTTATTCTTTGCCTATTCTATGAAACTTATTTTGAAGGTAGTCGTACAAAATGCTGGCCTGGAAAATAAGAGGTACTTTGTAGACTAGGTGTTATTTAATTAAATATAAAAAGCTAATTTAAAATAATACTATGCTCACAATAATGAGGCAGCTCTGATTGAAGGCCACTAGAATGCTTTTAGCACACCCCTCAGAATCTGGCGGTGGTGGAGAGCAGTTGTCTCTTCACAGGTCATTCTTCATCAATACTGACTCATCCTGAGAGATATACTTAACACCAATATAGCTTTCATTTCCTCGTTTTTTTTTTAATTGGTTAGAATAGTAAGCAGTGATTAAAACAGTGCTGTTTTTTGAAAAAAACCCACTTTATATATATATTTTAAAATGTGTTTAAGAGCCAGAAGGGAATGTTACAATCCAAACTTATGTCTTTTGCTTTAATTAACAGGGTAAAAGACAACTAGTGGTATGTCAGAATCAACTTTCTTAAGTACTAGCTGAACATTTTAGGAACAAGAGAGCAAAGCATTGAGGTTATTGAGCAGTGTAGATCTAAGTGACCTATTTCATGGTAAAATCAAATTTTCTTCAGAACGAAAGTGCTGTATCAATCATTTTCTTTTGCCAAATTCTACTACTTTCCCTTCCATGTTCTCTTTAGTTTTATTGGTCAGTGTAACAATATAATTAACACCCTTGAATTATTCTATCTTTAGTACTAATCTCTCTCAGCAAATTTGCAATTAGGTACTACTATTTACCCAAATTATTGGTGGCTATTAATTCAATGGTCAACATAAATGCTCTAAATAGAGCTGCAATTACACAGCTAAGAGATGCTTTCTCTTTAAAGTGTTTTTACACTGTTAGTTATATGACCATGAATCAGGGTAATAATACCTATAGATTAAAATCTTGAGATATTAATAAATGTACAGTCTTAAAGAAATTCACAGGCAAATAAAAATTAAACCATTTTGTTTATTTGTTTCTTTTAGCATAGGTCTTCTCAGAACCTTAATTATGTTGATTAGAATATTAAGTAGGACACACTTTGAGAAATACTACTCTCTCCATGGGATTAGCACAAATAAAAGTTCTCTGTGTAAAAAAAAAGTACAAATAATATTTTCTTTTCTAATAGACGTGCAAAATTGTCTGACGAAGTGGTCTGGCCTGGGTGCATAAGAATAATGCATTTTAAAAAATCATCTGCTGTCCATTTTTCATTTGTTGGGATATTTGATCCAAACTATTTCATGTCTCCCATTTAACTTCTTGAATAAAAAATTAAAGCTAAAAGCAGGTCTAGCACAGGAGAAGAGCTGCAGAGGGCCAGAGCTAGGCCAGTGGGCTCTATTTTTGAAGCAGCCTTTTATTTCTGCATCTCTGATATCCAAGGCATAGCTTTCAAAAACACTTCTCTTGTGACTAGGTTGCTTTTATCTTTCCCGTTTTATTAAAGGAGTTAAATGGAAGGCATTCTGAAACTCCAATTTAGCTTTTATTTTTCAATAAAAATGACAGTCGAAAAACAGTGTAGCCACAGGAGAGGCAGGGCAACCTGGCACAGAGGGGGTGAAAGCCCGCTGAGCTGGGACTACAAAGTGTTTGGATAACAGACTCACCAGGCTTTCTAAATACCTTGGTGAGACACTGTAAGAAGAGGGCAAATAATAGTCTTCATCTTTGCATTCACCAGAGCTCTTTCTACTGTCATGAAATTTTTATTTAAAGAAATCTAAAAAGGAAACCATTAGAATATGTTTCTTGAATACTCTAATGCACTTGTTTTGGTTTGATGTGCCTTTGTGCCATAACTTAGAAAGTGTAAATTTCACATCTTTTTCAGTCAAATAGCTAATCCCCTGACCTATCCAACTAATGAAAACACTCATTCAACAGCATGTCCTTAAGTAATGTCTACTGAATTTATACAGTAATATCTTAAGTTGCGAACATAAACTGACTTCATGAATAATCTTTTTCTAAAATATTTTTAAAGTATTTGGGTTGAAAAATTTCTATAATCCTTGAATAATTTCAAAACAGTATCTTAATATAATTATTTCTAAGATATGTAAATAATATTTAGAAGAACAGGATGTGTTGGTTTACTATTTTATTTTATTTCTTGCCAACCTTATGCAGTCCTGTTGGCAGACCTATTCACTAACTTATTTTAAAGATGAAATATGTACATGGAGGGCATTAGTAACTGGCAGAAGATTGTGGTATAGAAGGGAGCATATTAAATCAAATAATCTATAATAACTTTTTTCAAATATTGCCAGTCATATATTGATAAATTCTTAATGAGAAATGAATTAGCATCAGTGTTGACAAATGGAGACATGGAGAAAAGCGGGAATAGTGTAGTTTCAGAAGAGAGAGTCAAACAATTCAGACTTATGAGTAGGCTCTACTAAGATGCATGTTGTAATCTGAGAAGCAGGTTTGAGTGTTCTACATGGTTTCACTTGCTCTTAGATAGAGATTTTCTGAATTGAAATAAAGTTGATTAACCTTGGGTTTTGCATGCAGTCCCATTATATAGCCAAGCCTTCTTCTCTTAGATAAATCAAATTAAAATATTAGAGTAGTTTTCCTACAAGAGACATGGCAGTTCTAAGTTCATTTGTGACTCAGTGACAACAGAACATTAAGAATTATAAACTTATTTGCAATTTTCAGCATAAGAAGTCAAATGTTAATGATTTTTATCAATCAGCTAATATGGTCCCATGCACATATACTACATGAATCACCATATTAGAAGTGTAGTAGAGGTATTAATTCAAAAACATTGACATGCTGATTTTGAGAGTTTACCACTTAGTGTTAAAAATGATTAGGTGGGCAACCTTCTCCAGTCCCCTCCCACTGTGGTAGCTTGTCTGTTCTCTCAATAAATCATGCTTCCTAAAAAAAAAAAAAAAAAGAAGAAGAAGAAAAAGAAAAGAACGATAAGGTGACTTCTTCAAAGGTTAGAAGGAAAAGAAAAGCATAACAAACTATTTTACTTTCTTTTGAAAGTAATATAATTTGCTGGACAGTGTAGTGATTGAGATCCTGAACTTAAGCTAGACTGTCTGGGACTTGAATCTTACGTACTAGTTGTGTATCTTGAAGCAAATGATCTAACCTCTTTGTGCCTCAATTTTCTCATTAGAAAATGGGGATGATTATACCTACTTGCAGTTATTCTTTGGGCTTAGAATTAACTTATAAACTACTTTAAATGTGCCTGAAACATAATAAGGGTGTCATAATTGTAAAATGTTTTTATAATGGTACATGCATGACTAGGGACATTTTTCCTTGTTCATTTGATTTTTTTGGATTAATGCATTGGCACATTTCCCTCTTAATCTACTCCTGGTAGTAGCTGCCCTTGACACTGAAATGTTTACCCAGCCCTCTTTTTACTAGTAGTTACAAGTTCATCAAAAAGTAAACTGAACTGGAAGGTTACAATAGATAGATTTAGGTGGTGGTGGTGGTAGGGGGAAGCTCCATGATGCCAACAGTTATATTTTCAGTGTGTCTTTTATGTCACTTTTCATGCTTCCTGGTTGTTCCTTGGTATTCCTTTCAATATCTAGCAGATTGCCCAGTGCATAGATGCCACTTCATGTATATTAATATAACTTGTGAAAACATACATTATTTTAACTTAAGTATTACTTCTGGAGACAAAAATAGGAAAAAAATTGACTTTAGAATTACAGCAAGACAAAGTATTTCTATACTTAAAAATAAGTTGCAATTTGGATATTTTAAATTTATACATGATAACAAATAACTGAAAATCAAAATACAAACATTTAAAAAAACCTTTAATAGTTGACAAATTTTGGTCAATGTCTAAAGTTGAAAAAAAAAAACCAGGCATACTAGGTGGATTACTTAACTTGCATAAAAAAATATAAACTTTTACACTCTTCCCTTTATAATGAAGAAAACCATCTACTTTATTCAGAAAGATTCCAGGAACTGTGACCGCTAATTTGGTTCCCATATTATATATTCCATTTGGTAACATTGACTAATTAATACATTGATTGCTTTTTGTCTATATTGAGTTTATAGAATGAATGCTTCTTAAGAGATGTGATAGCATCAGAAATGGTATTCCAAAGAACAGATGATTCTACCACCTGAAGACAACTTATTATTTACATGAAAGAGTTGCTATTAAGCATAGATTATAAGATGTCGAATTTTTGTGACTATATTAGAGACATTTCCATTTCAGCCTATCCTATTTCTCACTTCCTGAGGATGTGGAAAAATAGGATTATCACCTATATAACTCAGATGAACTTTTCCTATTGCTAAAATTGTCTGAAAAATTGTATCAGTTTTCTTTCCTTGAGTCATAAGTTTTTTTATCTGAAATTTGAGAAACACTGTTTTGACTAGTTGAAGATACGTAAAAACAAAATTTATCATCACTATTTTAAAAGGTTCTTTCAGTTCTGTTTGTCACGCTTCAACTGATGCTTAGTTTATAAATAGGTTCATTCTTCAATTATTAGAAAACATTCAAATATTACAGGCTTATGTTGAGTTAAAGGAAAGGCTTCTATATTCAAATACTCTTACCTTACTACTCTTCCCAGAAGTAGCCACAGTTAACATTTTTAGGTCCAATTTTCTAGATTTGTGACAGTATACATTCATGTACAATATATCTGCATGAGTAATTATAGTTTATACAAACGAATGGTTATAGATTTTTTCTGATTTTAGATTTTTTAGTTAATAGTATATTTTGAAGACCTCTTCATGTCAGGACATTTAATTCTGCATAATGTTCCAAAATATGATATACTAAAATTTATTCAACAATTCTTGTGTTACAAAACATTTATTGACTTCATTTTTTCTATTTCATATTGTATTGTAATAAATTTCTTACATATAAATCTACATGCATATATCTCAGAATTTTTATAGATATTGTCAAATTTTTCTGCATAAAGACTACAAATTCACATTTCTACCAACAATTATAACTACTTTGCCACAGGTTAGGTCATTAGCACGTCACATATTCAATCAACTGAAGAGGAAGCAAGAACTTGTACCACAAATCTCAGGTAAGAGAAGAATTTTTGAAGCAGAGTGTTATTTAATTTAAAACTTAAAAGCAGAGTAGGAGTTAATCCAGTAAACCTGGAAGAAAGTGACTCACTCAGAGCAAATGGAACATCCAAAGGCCTAGAAATAAGAGATCAGGTGCATGAGGTGATGAAAATATGCTTAGGAAGCACGAGTATCAGAGCAGATGGCAAACTGTGTAATTTAAAAAATTATGCCTGCTCCCAAGAAATCTTCAAGGGCAGGTTGGTTTCTTCATTATAAAACTATCTATTTGTGAACACTGGCCTAAAGATGATGTATTGCTTATTGGTGTTAATGCTGAAATGTTAATCAGAAACAACTAGAACGCCATTGCCCAGTACTATCTGCTTTTTGCTATGTATTCTCTAGATACAGTTTCCAATTCATTCATGATAAATTTTATGGTGGGAATTTTAAAATAGAAGAGATGTCATCTTTGGATGCCACTTTCACTCAAGTCGAGCTTATTGGTATTCCTTTAACTACATAACATAAGAAAATATGTTTTTCCCCTTTCTACAAAGGCCAACTCTGGCAGTGCAAGGCATTAACAAATAACTATAGCACTACTGAAACTCCTGATAGTTCTGACATGAATACCACACAAGCAGATGATCAAGTAAGTCAAGTTATAAATTGAGAGTAGTGGTCCTTGAATACTTTATGTACAATAAGCTTGATATTTTTAATCATAAATAAAAATTGGGAAATTTTTCATATGAATATTCATGTAGAATTAATTGGATTATAAACTTATCTAATTGCTTGCATTACATAAAAAGGAAATTATTATGTTCTTTACTAATATTTTGTTCGTTAATTTGTACTATGTGGTTCTCAAAACCTTATAATTATCAATGACCTTTGCATATATATAATCTGATTACTTAATGTTCTCTCTAATTAATTTAAAGCAACATTTTATCTCATTAATGTCAAATGTTACAGACTTATATTACTTCTCTTGATATTGTGATATTATGTAAGTGTCTGTAAAATAAATTAAACAGGATATTATTTTGTAAATCATTTATTAATATTTACAATAGTCACTGCAAATTAAAAGGAAAACATTCAAGGATACATGGTGTATTAAGAGAGGAAGAAATTGTAAAGACAGAAAGATTTCTTTGGGTAGGAATAGAATTTGAGGTATAAGAACCAGGAAATGAGTTTTAGAGCATTACATTCCTATGAAATTATGTACCCACACCTGTACTAAAAGGAAGAAGAAGAATTCCCTCACACTTGATCAACCAAATATTCCAATGAAGAGAAAGATCAACTACAAGTGAATTATGTACCTATTGTGCATCAGGAAATTTACTTTCTTTGGAGATATAAGGATAATCTAAGTTCACTTTCTTTACTTCTTCACTCTTATAGACAAGATGAGAATTACTAAAACTACAGAAAAAAAGTCAGAAGGAAAACTTTAAAATAAAAAAAATTAAACTCCTGAATGCTTCATCTATTATTCTTATCAACACAGTGTGCTTATGTATAATATTCACTGGACTATTACTAGAATTTCAGTAGTAACACTGTAATGGAAAGAATTTTCTTCATGTCCTTCATATGAGAAAAATACACCCTATGACCATAATTTATAACTGACATCAAAGAAGGAAAATCACTTACTGTATCAAGACTCCAATACAAATTTAAAAAAAAACTATTTTGCATTTTTAACCCATCACACTATCAGAAAATGGTGTAAGTTAAATTTCTGTCAAAAATTTTCAGAAATAAATATTTGACAATAAATACTTTCAGAAATATGTATATAGTCTCAACCAAAAGAACATAAATATTGAGAAAAAATTTTATTGTTATTCATTCATATCTATTATGCATTTCTCCATTTATTTATTTATTTATCTATATATTCATCCATTTTATTAACAAGTGTTCATTGCTAAAATTCTTTATAAGGAACATTTTTATGACTTCACAGTGTTAAAAATTTTTTTAAAAGACTTAATTTCTTTATTAGTTTACAATGTGTAGGATAGGCACATATTACAACAGAAATATTACAAACAATGTAGTTAATATTAAAGTGGAACTAAAAGTACAGTTAAAAAAACAACAAAGAAAACAATTCTAGGTAAGCACAGGAAATACAATAAAAAGATCATGTAAACATTAGAGGGCACAGTCTTTTGACTTTTTTTTTCCTCTAAAATACAATTTGAAGTATGTGCATTAGTCTTTGAAAACTAGTCAGAATAAGGTGTATGGCTTTAAATTCTGACTAGTTTTTTTTTTTAAATGTTGACGTTAAACTATTCAACAGTTCTTTTGCAAAAGAACTTCAGGTCCTATATAAATAGGAAAAGAGGAAGTCAAGTTATCCCTCTTTGCTGATGATATGGTCTTATACCTTGAAAATCCAAGAGAATCTGTCAAAAAACCCACCTGCATTGATAAAGGAAAAGTTTTGGGGTACAAAATAAATGTGCAAAAGACAGCTGCATTCTTAGACACCAACAACAATCAGATGGAGAACTGAATAAAAAGCACAATCCCATTCACAATATCCACAAAAAAAATGAAATACCTCAGTATCTTCCTAACCAGAGAAGTGAAAGACCTTTACAATGAGTACTACAAAACACTGCACAAAGAAATCCAAGAAGACACAAACAAACAGAAGAACATTCCATGCTCATGGATAGGAAGAATCAACATTGTTAGGATGTCCATCTTACCAAAGACAATCTACAGATTCAACACAATACCTATTAAATTACCAACATCATTCTTCTCCGACCTGGAAATGACAACACAGAAATTCATATGGAAATGTAAATGACCACAAATAGTCAAAACAAAAGAAACAAAGCAGGAGGCATCACACTTTAAGACTTCAACCTTTACTATAAGGCTACAATCATCAAAACAGTCTGGTATTGGTACAAGAACAAGCATACAGACCCATGGTACAGGATGGAGATTCCAGAAGCAAAGCCTCAATTTCTGAAACAACTCGTCTTTGAAAAACTCTCAACCACTAGAGAGAGGAGAACCTATTCAGTAAATAGGTTCAGTACCTATTCAGTAAATAGAGAAAGGAGAACCTATTCAGAAATGGTGCTGGGAAAACTGGCTGATCACATACAGAAGATTGAAAAAGACCCCCTACGTATCACCATACACAAAAATCAATTCTAAATGAATCATAGACCTAAATGTAAAACCTCAAACTATCAGAATCTTAGAGAATGCAGGTAACAACCTTATGGAAATTGGAACTGGCAACCAATTCCTGATTAAAACCCTAAGTGTCGCTACCATAAGCAATAAGCTAGATAAGTGGGACCTCATCAAACTGATGAGCTTCTGCAAAGCAAAAGAAACCATCAAGAGAGTGGGGAAACTGGCCACAGAAGCGGAAAAATATTTGCCAACTTATACCTAACAAGAGCCCAACATTTAGGATCTACAAGGAACTCAAATGTGCCAAAAGGAAAAAAACAAACAGTCCCATTAAAAAGTGGGCAAAAGACATGAATAGACACTTCTCAAAAGAAGATATAGGGGCAGCAAACAGACACATGAAAAAGTGCTCAGCCTCAGTCATCATCAGAGAAATGCAAATCAAAACCACACTGAGATATCACCTAACCTCAGTAAGAATGGCCATTATTAAGAAAACAAACAACAACAGATGCTGGTGAGGATGCGGAGTAAAAGGAACACTACTACACTGCTGGTGAGAATGCAAACTAGTGCACTCTCTTTGGAAGACAGTGTGGCTGTTTCTAAAAGCACTAGAAATTGTCCTTTCATATGACCCAGCAATCCCCCTATTGGGAATATATCTGGAGGAACTCAAATCATTCCACAAAAAAAGATACCTGCACACACATGTTTGTTGCAGCTCTGTTCACAATAGCAAAAACATGGAACCAACCATGCTGCCCATCAAAGCTGAACTGGCTTTAAAAAAGTATGGTACATATACACACTGGGATATTATGCAGCCTAAAAGAAGGAGAAACATATGGACTTGGCAGCAACTTGGATGTATTTAGAGTCTATATACTCAGTGATCTATCACAGAAACAAAGAACAGAGCACCATATGTTCTCCCTCATAAGTGGACCTTGAAGAATTATCATAATACTACAAGAAAGGGATCGACAGTAGTGGGAAACTGCCCCCTCCCCGGGGGATTGGCAGTTGAAGAAACTGCCAGGAGAGGGAGGCACACCTCATCAACAAGTTTACCTGCATAATAAACATTTATATACCTAATCCTGAATTGTACTCCACATCTTTAATTTTTTTTTAAATATTGTGACTTGACTAGCAAAAGGAACAAGTAAGCCAGAAGACTATGGAAACCTTCAAGAACTAAAAAAAAATACTACTAGCCCAAATGTATGTGTCCAGAAATACATTAAAAAAATGATTAGAAATTAAACATTATACATATACTAAAATTGACAATTGATTTCCAACAAATCTTCACTAGGGAAACAAAATAAAATATGGTGTTTAGTCCCAAGAAAAACAATCCCACGCGGAATCTTGGAGACAAGAAAACAAATGAAAATCATAAAAATGTGAGTCAATAAACAAATATTGACTATAATATGTAACGACAATAATAACTTGTGAAGTTTAACTTTTATACAAAATAACACTCAAGCACAATAACACATAAATTAAACAGTACTATGTAGAATTAGGCTGTACTATGATATGTACAGCATTTTGGAAGTCATAAAAGTACTAAGATGTTAGAAGTATAATATATTATAGTTATTTGCATAATCATAAAATAATATAAGAGAAGGCGACCATTAAAAAATCTCAAAACTTATGCGTAAAAAATTGTGTACTTATTCTTTCGTGTTTAAACTTTAATCACCTTCAAAGTACTCTCTCTATTTGATGAAATACACATATTGAGATGCTTTGTCCACTGCTAGAAACAGTTGAACTCAATTTTGATACCTTTTAGTGCTTCTGCTGTTTTTTTGTTTACCTCTTCCACTTCAGCAAAATGTTTCCTTCTTAGGAATTTTTCATCCAGTGAAAAAAACAACAACAAAAAGTCACTCAGAGCAAGATTGGGTGAATAGGGAAGGTGGGGCAAGATCATGTCATTTTTGGCCAAAAACTGTGGCTAAACATTCAGCACGATGTGGGCAGGTGCGCTCATAAATCATCTATCATGAAATGGGCAAACGTGTTAAAAGAGTCTTTAAAAAAAAATTCACTGGAGCCAAATACATCCTCTCACCAAAGCTAGCTGGTACACTGATGCTGATGGGTTCCTTAGAATACTTAACCTAGTGGGGAAAACCTGTCCTACATGAGGCCCACCCTCCAAAAAATAATTTTGTTTTTTTGGAGGGAATCTTCTCTGATGTAACTAGCAAACTAATAAATGTAAAAAATTTAAATAATATAAAATGTTTTTTTAGTTATTCACAATATATATTGAATACCAAGACCCATTCTTTGTCTCTCTTTGCATCTTAAGAACAATGTCTCAGAGATTTCTCTAGTTTTGCCTGTTTTTTCGAGTTATTTCCAAACATTTCTTCTGGCTTCTCTTAGAACAATTTGGGAACATCAGGAATTTTCTTGTTGTCTGTTTAGGGACATTTGATTTTTTTCTAGTTATGCTGTTGTTGGTGACATTGTTTTGACTGATAGTAAATGAATACATTCAATCTCTTTTTAATGATGTTGAACTTGCGAAAGGGTCTGAGGAGAAGCATTCAGCATACTATCAGAAAAATGCCCCCTTCATGGGCGTTGTCATGGAGAGAGAAGAGTTTATATGTACTGACATAAGATAATTACTTTTTATAAAATAAACATAAAAGTTACCATTCATATTTACATATTTTAAAATTCTTACCATTTATTTAGGTTTAATAACATCAAAGAGTAGAACAGGAATTATGGTCCATTTTAAAATTTCAAAATCGTAGATTCCTAGGTTAAAGTTAACTTTAAATGAACTCATTTCCTCTGGATAGACATATTTAGTGTTTTTTTAGTCTCCTGTATTAAATCATTCTTCAAATACATGCTTGTAAATTAAAGTTATATTCTTACAAAAATAAAAAAATCTTCTGTTTTATATTTTGGGAAAAAATGATTTTCCACATTTTTGAGACATGTTTGTATCAACGAATGTCCAAAAGTTAGATTTTAATATATATTTCTATTTCCTCAGAGTATAATAAGAAAAATTATATATAAGATCCACAGCAATATATTTAGTTTTTGGTTCTTTCTTTAGTTCATTCTGCAACCTGCGTAAGCATGGTAAAAATTGATAAGTTGTTACATATAAATGAGCATTTCTGGCTTCCTGTAGCTTGATTTTTATTTTATTGGGAGTAAATATTACTCTATATTACTTTACTATGATTTGGAACACCTCATTCAACTCGACAGTTAGAGAGTATAATTTTCACAGAAATGTTAAATAGAAGTTGTGCTATCTAGGCAAACCAAAAATAGTAGTTTGACTTAAACTGAGGACATTTCACAGAGAATTCTGTTACCTTTATTGATCTGTGATAATAACATTGAGCTAAATCAAATATGAAAAAGTTTCATGAATAATAGACATTGCACATTGCCTTTAACTATTGGAAATTAATTGCTCTAAAACAATTTTTACAAACAAACCAGAGAATAAAACTCAACTTGTATAGACTTTCAAAAATGTAAATCTCAATTCTTTTTTAAACATATGCTTGGTCACATTTTAGAAACTAATTTCTAAAAAACTTGTCATAAACAAAACAATCCAGCAAGAAATTTTGTGATATGTGTGTGTGTGTATATATATAATGTATAGGTAATAGACATAAAATGATGGTAGAAAAATTTTCTTTATTCTATATATTTGTTTTTCATATTTCACATTCTATTCATATTCTGTGGTGGTATTTCCAAAGGAATGTTGCTTTGTTTTTTTAAAAACCAACTTAAACACAATGTCAAAATGCATGCAGTAGATGATCTCATACAACACTCTGGTCTTACATTGCTTCTTTACTTTTTACTTCCTTAAATCAATTTCGACTCTTTCTCGTTATAATAAGACTTCTTTGTGTCTTTTAAAACCTTCACTTAATTCTCAATGATGGATTGTTTTGTTTTATTTTCTACCCTTCATAGACTATTCTAAATCATCCTTTTTTTTCCATCTTTTTCTTCCCCTACAAATCATAATTCTGATAATTGGTCATAATTCATACTCTACTAATTATCACAGCCATCTCTTTTAACATCTTTATTTTTCTATTCATTTGAAGTTTTGTTACATTTATGTGTGTTCAAGCAGCAATAAATTGTTCTGTACTCTGGGCTTTATTCTTGCTCATTGTATGCCTGTCTTTCACCAAATTAGAACTTCTCATACTTCTTTTTATATTTGCTGTATCCTAGAATGTTTATATTTATTAGTTTGTCTATTATATTTATATAGTAGAATGCTAGTACAGTAGATCCTCCCTTATCCTGGCAGACACTTTTCAAGATCCCCAGTGAATGCCTGAAACTGCAGATTGAATGGAACTCGATACTGTTTTTTGTTTTGTTTTCTTTTTTTGCTGATAACCAAAAAGGCTACTAAGTGATTCATGGGAAGATGGCATATTTAGCATTGATTCATGTCCTGGTGAGGACAGATTGAGACAGCACAAGCTTTCATCATGCTACTCAGAATGGCATGTAATTTAAAACTTATGAATTGTTTATTTCTGAAATTTTCCATTTAATATTTTCATACATGATTAACTGCAGGTAACTGAAACTTCAGGTAAGGGAGAAGGACCACTGTATTATCAGCCTTGTGTCATAAATATGCTACTTATTAATTATTTCTATTGACTTTTATTATTCTTATTCTTCAAAGTATTTTGAAATATCTCTTATTTATTCAGCATATGATTCAAGACATCTGAGTCACAAAAATCATACTAACATTCTCAGAATATTTTGAATTGTATTATAGTTGTATAGGAGTACATTTACCTAAGCTACTCTTATTTATTCTCTTTTTTATATCAATGCCCTGTTATCCCCTTATTGTAAATACCTATCAGTTTAAATATAATCAAATTATCTCAGGTAAAATAAGATAAACTGATTTCTAGGATTCAATATATTGTCTTCTCTTGGCTTTCTAATTTATGCTCACAGATAGAAAGAGCCATCGTTTTCCCTGGCCATCCAAAGTCTTAGTCTGGAAAAAAATAATAAAAGTGGTCGTGATAAACAAGGGAGAGAAAGAAGATCTCTGTTTCTTCAAAATGTTGGTTAATCCATGCCAGTTTTCAAGGGCTTACTACATGGACTAAAACGCAATTGAGAGACGTGTATCTTTTTTTTTTTTTTTTTTTTTTTTTTTTTTTTGAGTCAAAACCTCACTCTGTTGCCCAGGTTGGAATGCAACAACATGCTCACAGCCACCACAGTCTCAACCTGCTGGACTTAGGTGATCCTTCCACCTCAGCCTTCCAAGTAGCTAGAGCCACAGCTGTGGGCTATCACACCCAGATAATTTTTTGTTTCATTGTAGAGACGAGGTCTTACCATGTTATCTAGGCTGGTCTCTAACCTGTAGGCTCAGGCAAAATCCTCTTGTCTCTGCCTCCCAATGTTCTGGGATTACAGGCAAGAGCCACAACACCCGGCGGAGGAACATGTATCTTTGAGATCAGATGTAGTCATTGGGGTCCTATTTGGAAGGTATTTCATTTCTTTAATAGAAATTTACCGTTGTAAACTGATTTCTTTCTTAGAGCCTGAATTCTAAACTGCTCATGTCAACAAAACAAAACTGAGACTTTAAAAATCAAACCTATTAATGATGGGCATCCTTACTGGAATTGGGTAGTATCTCAATATGATTTTTATTTGTGCTTCTCTGATGACTAGTGAGGCTGAGAGTTTTTTCATGTATCTGCTGACTGCTCATATGTCTTCTTTTCAAAACTGTCTATCATTAATAAATAAAAAAACAACAGATGCTGGCACGGGTGCAGAGAAAAGGAAACACTTCTACCCTGTTGGTGGAAGTGCAAACTAGTCTAACCATATGGAAAATAGTGTGGCGATTTCTAAAGGCACTAGAAATTGACCTTCCATTCAATACAGCAATCCTCCTTTTGGGAATATATCTGAAGGGACCCAAATGGTTCTACAAAAAAGACACCGGCACATGCATGTTTATTGTCACTCTATTCACAATAGCAAAAACATGGAACCAACCCTACTGTCCATCAGAAGTGGACTGGATAAATAAAATGCAATATCCAGCTACTTGGAAGACTGAGACAGAAGGATCATCTGAGCCCAGCAGGTTGAGACTGTGGTGGCTCTGAGTATGCCACTGTACTTTGCCGGGGTGACACAGTGAGACTCTGACTCAAAAAAAAAAAAAAAAAAGCGCCATAAAGAAGGACAAAATCATGGACTTTGCAACAAATTATACTTAGTGACCTAACACAGAAACAAAGAACCAAATACCACATATTCTTACTCATAAAGTAGGTCCTGAATATTAATCACAATAGCACAGGGGAGGGATCAGCAGTCATAGGATACTGCCAGAGGAGAGAAGGGGGAGCATATAACAAGACAAAGTGTACTTGTTGCTAAATCAGGAAGTGAGAACCAGTTGGAGGCCCAAACTTCACCGGCATGTAGATTACTTAAGTACCTAATCCTGACTTGCGTCCACATCTTTAAAATAAAATAAAGTTCTTAAAAAAAAATCAAGCTTTTCTCTGTTACTTTTTAAACTTCTTGATTTCCATTTTAAATATGTTTGAGAGTTTATTCATTTCTTCCGCAGTCTTATATTTCTAACCTAGCTGGAATCCTGAATTAAGTGCAAAATCTGACTCCAATGATACCCCAATCATTCTTACAAAAAATAAAATCTATGACTTTGACAAATATATCCTTCTTTCTGATATATTTCTCTATTTCAGTAGGATCTTAGGATCATATGAGTCCTGTATTACTGTTTTTGTGACTTCATTTTTTTGTCTATCTTTTGCTCTAGAGTTCTTTATGCCTAAATGTATAGGTGGGAAAGGAAGGAGTTCTTATTCTCACTTTCACCAGATTTGGTATAAAATTCCATTCAAAAGACTGCTCACTTACCTCTTGAGATAGTTTCCAGTCTTGAACCTTACAGTTCCCAAAAGTAACAAAAACTCCTCTTTTATATATTAGTGATTACCCTCCAATTTATTGTGAGATATTTTCCCCTACGATATTGCTCTTTTTTATTTTTACAGTTTGTTGCTATGGGAAGATAGTGATTATACAAATGTCCATTTCTAATATAACTGCTTTTTCCTGCCATGATACTAACTCCTTCTTGTCCTTTAAGTCATCCTCTGCCTAACTCCTTTCAATGCAATTTAACTGAGCTTATCAAAAATTAACCTCTCCTTGCCACTACTTATAAATCTAACTGCATCTAATTGAATGTCTTTTATTTCCCTTTTTCCTTATTCCCAGATTTTCTGTTTCAAATGCAGTATCAATACATATTTAAAATTGCTTTCTTTCCTGATTGAATTGGTTTTCTTTTCAATCCAAGACAATCTTGTGAGCAACTACTTTAGGACTTGAAGTACTTAAAGTACTAAAGTACTAGTATTCTGGTCACCATGAGTCTCAACATGGAATATAACTACCTTAAGGAATGTAGCTGCTATAGAAAGAATAGTACAACTTGTTGAATCTTCCTAGAAAGTGAATTCTATCAAAGCTTTGGGAGTAAAGTATTTGATACTTATAAAATTTTGACTTATTATAGAACACAATGTAAGAAAAATTTAATGGACATTTAGGATTATATTCAGTTGTTTTGGTCTAGGCTTAACAAATAATTAGAACTTTGCATTCATTCTTCTCTGCCACTATTGACAGATGATGCTAAGTCTCAAAATAATTATCTCAATCAAGTATTCTCATTGTCTTTGAGCAATCAAGGGCACTTCAGATTGAGGCATTAATAAAAATGTCTTCTTAACCTTTTGATTTCAGTATATCATTATCTGTTTGGAGGACAGATGTCATTTCAGCATCTAGAAACTTTTTAAGAAAATAAAGACACAATATTTCCATGTAAAAATGATGATGATGAATTAATTATTTAACCATTCTTTTATTCAGTGAAACCTCATTCAATGAGGATACCACCTCTGGTAGTGAATTGTCAAAATGCTGAAAACAGATCAAACAACCAACAATAACCTGGTTAAAAAAATACGTATATTTTATTATGTGTGTTATATATCTATATCTAGATATAAACTGGACCCATAAATACAATATACAAACATGTCAAAATATTAGGGAATTTTTATGTTGATGGAATTTGGTGTCTTTTATTTTCTTGTTGATTTTTTATCTATTTTTGCTCAATAACCATATATTTTATAATCAGTAGAAACCAATTTTAGTATTTAATAAAAACTTTTACATTCTCTCATACACCCTTAGAATAGTATGTCCTACTCATCTTTGAATCACTAAAAGGAAAGATGAAACCATCTACTGCATATAGCTTATTCTCTGCATTAACATAACTCCACTCCACCATTAGGCTGTCTTCACAAATGTCAGTGTATTAATCCACTGTCTTCATTAACTTAAGTTTAGTATTCCAGGAAACTCTTGCTCAGGTTGCAAGTAACTGTACTGTTCATTTAGCCAGTTTCTGGAAAAACCATTTAAGTGAACATAAGACTGTTAGAGTTTAAAATAGATAGCATCATATGATTATTTAGTCTTCTAGACTCTTTTGTTTGTTTGTTTGTTTTAGTAAAGGTCTTACTCTGTAGTCCAGACTGGAAGACGGTGTCATGATCACTGCCCACCACAGTCTCAACCTCTTGGGCTCAGGCGATCCTTCTACCTTAGCCTCCTGAGTAGCTGGGACCACAGGTGCAAGTCACCACACCTGACTAATTTTTTAAATTCTTTTGGTAGAGATGAGTTTTCTCTCTGTTTTCCAGTCTGGTCTCAAGCTCCTGCCCTTAATCAATCCTCCTCCCTCAACCTCCCAAAGTGCTAGAATTACAGGTGTGTGCCATCATGCCTGGCCCAAGACACCTCACAGCGTTTCCCTTGCTCTCTCCACTAATATTGACTATTTTGTCACAATTCTTTTTCTTTTTCTTTTTTTTTTTTTGAGTTGGAGTCTCACTCTGTCGCCCAGACTGGAGTGCAGCGGCCGCTCCTGGCCACTGCAGCCTCGACCTGCTGGGTTCTGGCGATCCTTCTGCCTCAGCCTTCCGAGTAGCTGGAACTACAGGCGCGCGCTACCAGGCCCAGCTAATTTTTGATTTACTGTAGAGATTAGGTCTGACCTGCCCAGGTGGGTCTCGAACCCACGGGCTCAGGCAATCCACTCACCTCAGCCTCCCAAAGGCGCGGAATTACAGGCTGAGCCAATTCTTTTTCAATTGTAGTTATCCCTTCCTACACCTCCATGGAATTTTTAAAAAAAAATCATCCATAAATCAGAGTCTAAAATTCTCATAAATATGCAACAATCTTTGCCATTTCTCTTTCAAAAGGCTAGGAAGATTCTGCCAATGTAGTGCTCTCACTTACTAAGTAAGACCTTAACTCTATCTTATGTATAATTTTGGTGAAGATTTTTTTAGGAAAGTCAGCATTTGGCCAAGGTATGAGTAACACAGGGCATTCTACATAATAGGCATTCAATAAATATATACTGAGGCAATGTTTAAATGTTGTAATTTACTTAATTGGTTTTAATGTCTTAGAGTCTCTAAGAATTAAGATTAAGATCCTAACCCCTTTGAATTCAAGCATATCATTACATTGTACTTCTAATGTTAGTGAGTACATTCCATGAAAGAAATTTGATACTTCAAAATTTTATCTTTATTTATTTATTTATTTATTCTGGGAGGTTGCAGTCTCACTCTGTCACCCAAGCTGGAAGGCATTAGCACAATCATGGCCTACTGCAGCCTCAACCTCCTAGGCTCAACTGATCCTTCTGCCTCAGACTCCTAGGTAGCTGGAACTACAGGCATGCACCACCATGCCCAACTAATTTTTGAATTTTTTGTAGAGAAAAGGTCTTACTATGTTGCCTAACCTGGTCTCAAACTCCTAGCCTCAAGCAATCCTCCTGCCTTGTACTCCTGAAATGCTGGGATTACAGGCACGAGCCACCATATCTGACTAAGTATTATTTTTAAAAGCATACGTCAATTACTATCCCATGTATTCTGTGTGGTTTCTTTTTATTTCCCATGAATAAATTAATATTTAGCTTTATGCTGATCAGTGTGATTAATTTTCATTATCTGAGTTTTCTTACAGAATTTGTTTTGAAATATTAGATTAATAATAGAATTCACCTTTGGGAGGCTGAGGTGAGTGGATTGCCTGAGCCCGTGGGTTCGAGACCCGCCTGGGCAACTTGGCGAGACCTCATCTCTACAATAAATCAAAAATTAGCCCAGCGTGGTAGTGCTTGCCTGTAGTTCCAGCTACTTGGAAGGCTGAGACGGAAGGATCGCCAGAGCCCAGCGGGTCGAGGCTGTGGTGGCCGGGAGCGGCCACAGCACTCCAGTCTGGGCGACAGAGTGAGACTCCAACTCAAAAAAAAAAAAAAAAAAATAATAATAATAATAATAGAATTCAGTGAAGCTACTAATAAATGAAGTGGATATATAATTTCTGGAGTTCTGTCTTTTTAGTTATTATTTCCAGACCTTGGGGAGACAGGATTTTTTCTTTCTTCACCAGCTTACAATTAAAAACTTAAGAATATTCACTGAGAGTCACACATGATAATCAGCACCTACACATGCCATGTCACTTCAAAGGAAGCATGCCTATGAATGCTCTCCTCAGAAGGCATTGACATATGTAAATAATATATTAATGGATGAATGATTGTACTGGGTCCCAGTTAGGAAAGAAAGAACAGTACTAGAGGCAAAACTTGTACACCTGGGCAAAAGCACTTATACTCTCTTAAGTACTGTCAAGGATGTACTTGTCAAACTTAAATTTGCATGCAACTCACCTGAGAAATCATAGCCAAATTCAGATTCTCATATGAAGATCTGGGAGTAAGGCTTGAGATTCTGCACATTTAGCCATGAAGCAATGCTGGCACAGCTGGTCTACTAGTCACACTTTGAGTAGCAAGGATTTAATCGATAGGAATCCTGGCTCATGGACATATTATGATTCATCTCTGTGCTTTCATATTTCATATCCATCAAAGTCAATTTCTAATTATAAGTTGCTTTTTTTGTTTAGCTAAGTAACAGTATTGCTAATACAAAGATTATATTTCTTATTGTAAATTAATATGTGGACAGTCTAAATTTATGCATTTATTTCCATGAGCTTGGTTAACATGAGTTTGTTTGTTTTAGATTAGGTTAATGAAGATGATAATTGCTAAGTCTTAGTAAGTACTTATTCTATGATAGGCATTATGGTAATTTATAGACACAATACAACCTCATCTAACCTTCACTGCAATCCTGTTAGATGCCGTTATGAGCCTTACTTCTAACAAATGAGATTTGGGTTTGGAGAGGTTAAGTAATTTGCTTAAAGAAATAGCAAATGAATAACAGATCCAGAATTGTAATTTAGGTCATCTGACCTATAGTAAACAGAATAATGGCCCTTATAAGCGTCTACCTCCTAATATCCAGATCAGTGAATATATTACATTACATGTCAAAAGGGACTTTGCTGATGTAATTAAGTTAAAGATCTTGACATGAGGAGATCATCTTTGATCATTCATATGGACTCAATGTAATCTCATGGTTTCTTATAACAAATAGAGGGAAATAGGAGAATTAGTGTCAGAAAAAGGAAATATGATGATGGAAGCAGAGACTGGCATGATGAGCATCGAAGATGGAGAAAGTGGTTATGAACCAAGGAATGCAGAAGTCCTGTAGAAACTGAAAAAGGCAAGGAAACAGATTGTTTCCTAGCGTCTCAGCAGGAATGTGGCCCTGCCTACACCTTGATTTTGTGGCTACACCTAGATTTTGTACATAAAATAAGTTTGCATTGTTTTAGGTCACTAAATGTGTGGTAATTTGTTGCAGTTGTAGCAGGAAACTAAAATAGCACCCAAAACTTAAGCTCTTCAAACAACTGTCAGTCTCTCAGAATAAGATAGAGGCCGAGAAGATAGAAAAGATGACTGAAAGCAACTTCTAAAAGAAAGAAGCAATAAAACTGGTGACCATTTAGAAATAACACCTTTCTCAGTCTATAAAAAGCACTGTGCTTGGCCTCTTACAGATAATATCCTGGATAATATCCCTCATGACAAAATTTTGAGGAATATCTCTCTTGGTGGAATTTTTTTTTTTTTTTTTTTTTTTTTGAGTTGGAGTCTCATTCCATCACCCAGGCTGGAGTGCTGTGGCCCATTCATAGCCACCCCAGTGTCAACCTGCTGGGCTCCGGTGAGCCTTCTGCTTCAGCCTTCCAAGTAGCCAGAACTACAGGTGCACGTTACCGCCACACCCAGTTAATTTTTAATTTTTACTTTGGAGATGAGGTCTCACCAAGTTGCCCCGGTTGGTCTCGAACCCGCGGGCTCAGGCAATCCACTCACCTCAGCCTCCCATATTGCTGGAATTACAATGTGAGGCACCGAGCCCAGCCTGGAAAATGTTTATTATTAACGAGTTAACTTGATTCAAGTCATTGTCAAAAGGTATTCAAGCCAATCATGTCTTGGTCCCCCAAATGAGAGCATCACTGGGAGATATTTTATGGATTTAATGGCTAGAGGGAAAACATTGAAAATAGCAATACTGATTTTTGAACTTTATTATTTAATTTTTAATTGACAGGTATATATTTGTCTGTATATATTTGTCCTATACAGCATGACCTTATGGAGATTTTATTGTTGAAACTTTAAACTTGTTCTAATGACAAGAGACATATTTTACAAATAATATGGTAGACGTCAAATTTATTGAAGTAAATCTACAGCTTCCAAATTGAGTACTTTTTGAAAAAACATATACCCTGAAATATAAGTTCCAACGTGTTTGTCAAAAATATAAACTTCTTCCTCTGTAAGCACAGGTCATGTACAAATTGTATTTATTTTGCCTGTGACAGTCACATAGACAATCCTAAGTGGTAAGAGTTCATCAAGAGGCAACAGAGTACTGTGAGTAGGAAGACCTTCCTCTGCAGTCAGCCCTCCTGTCCTGGGAACCTGGAACCACCACTTAATCCTTGTGTGGCTGTGGCCAAGTTACTTACCTTCTCCACACATCGGGTTCCCTCTTTGGTAAAGGGGAATAATAGTAGTTGTATCTCTATTATTGGATTAAACAATCTTCATAAAGCACTTAGAAAGTCTAAAGCATAAGAAGAAACTATATAAATGTTTGTAAACTAATCTGAATTTCTCAATTCTGAGCAATATAAAAACAGTCCGGTACTCTGAGTGACTGGCATATGCCTAGAGTTTAGGCAAATAAAAATGAATTAGAAATAATGAGAAGTGATTTTAACTGTAAAATTCACTATAGTGTTTTCTAGTGAATCTTTTAAAGATGTATTTAGAAATATAAATAGAAAAAAATGGTAGAAACCCCAGATTACAGCATGTTTGAAAATTTTTCTGTCATCTAAACTTCCTTAGTTTACATCCTGTCCTGCTGTGATATTTGATTATATTTACCGTTCATTCAATAAAATATTCTAACCAGTCTACTGAGCAATATTCTTTAATTATAAAGAGCGTATTGTCTTCCTCAAGCTTTTGGTTACCTTATTATCTTTCCAGAAAACAATGTTTAATGATTGCTTTAAAACTGGTACTGCTTCCAAAAATTTTCAGGTTTAGACTGTTCTCTAATCCTTTATTTCACCACTAACTACTCTTATTAGCCAGTTCCAATATATGAGCAAAGTTCTCCAAAATAAATTCTGTTCTTAACTTTCCAATTACTTTGCTAATAATGATACATGATAGTCAGGTTATTTTTTATTTTAGTCTCAGTTATAGACTACACTCTTCTACTTAGTTGGCTATCACTTGAGAATTATTAATGATTGAAATCTCTTTGCATTCATTGTTTTAGATTTTAGCCATTTATTTGACAATATTGAATTTAATTGAATTCCAGGAACATTTATTGGACTCCTATTCACAAGAAGACAGAGTGCCATGTTCTGTAGGGGATGTGAAAGGATAAACAAGCCGGGCTCGGTGGCTCAACCTGTAATCCCGCGCTTTTGGGAGGCTGAGTTGAGTGGATTGCCTGAGCCTGAGGGTTCGAGACCCGCCTGGGCAGCGAGACCTCATCTCTACGATAAATCAAAAAATCAGCCGGGCGTGGTAGCGCATGCCTGTAATTCCGGCTACTCGGAAGGCCGAGGTGGAAGGATCGCCAGAGCCCAGCAGGTCGAGGCTGCGGTGGCCGGGAGCAGCCACTGCACTCCAGTCTGGGCGACAGAGTGAGACTCCAACTCAAAAAAAAAGAAAGGATAAACAAAATATTTGTTGTCTCAAGGAGTATACTGCCTGATGAGGGTGAGTGGCATATACACAAATAGCATTTTGAAAAGGTGAAAGAGATTAGTTCTGGAATTCATATAAATGACAAAAAAATGACTGGCAGATTGCTCCTTTCAATCAAATGCCCAGTTTCACTGAAACCATAGCTTTTGGCCCCTTCTGTGTCACTTGGTGACAATTAGGTCTAATGACCTCATTTCTTTGTGGGAGATCAGAAGCAAAGCACAAGATAAAATATTTTAGGTCTTTGCATCAGCTGTTGTTTTTCTTCATATGTGTCACTAAATTTCCCATAACTGTTCTTTTCCCTTTGCTTTCTAAGAAATCATAGCAATATTATCACATTAAGATCTTTATAATAATACACATTAGAATTAGCTACCCACCATCCTGGAGTATTGGAAATGTTAGAAGTTTTTAAAATATGAAAGCTCTAAGAGTTTGTGTTCATACAGAATCACTCCTAGTCAACTGAGGAAGAGAGCTATATTTCAGATGAATGTACATTTTGTATTTTTATATAGATTATATGAATATTATTTCCTTTGCTTTTTCAGGGTTATTCATAGATTCCAAAGCTTTTGAAATCTGGTTTTAAATAAGAAATTCTTTGAATGCATTTAAACACTTCTAGACTTAGTTGATTTGTTATCACTTATTTCCTTCATCAAGAATTCCAAGTAGTAACATCTGAATAAACGCTGCTACGATTCTGCTTAGAAACTTCTTGTTCAATTTGTTCGTAGTAGAAAATCTCATGCTGCACTATAGAACTTATCTTGAATTTTATTTTACCACTGTAGACCAGTTTGTTCTACAATGTCTGTTCTTAAGATACTGTACATGTATTTAAATTTAACAAAGTGTTAAAAGAATACATGTGTTTGCTTCAGGAAATTTGCATTGGCACCACCCATAAATACGAAGGTTTCTTCATTTCTATTCTTATGAATAAAAAATGATTTTATTGCTACCAGTTCCTTTATCACAAAACTAAAGAAAAGTATACTAACAGTAAATAACTAGAATATTTCCATTAATCTGAATACTTTTGAAAAATAGCCAAAGGATATGAAGAAGTACATTTTAAAAAATGATTTAGATCTTGGAGCTATACCAAAAAGGATTGAAATAGTTCTGAAAAAAACAGTTGTTACTATTTCCACCTTCTTGGCATCTTCCTGTGTTTCCAAGAAAAAAGACAATCAGCTAGTTGCAGAGACAACTCCCAACTCCAGCTCTGATAATAGAATGACAAATACCAGTGTATCATTTTTCCTTTTCTTCTCCTAGGTCTCATGAAGAAAAAGATTAGTTCCATTTGTGAAAGTCTAAGGATTTATACTGTCTCTGATTTCACGTGGTTATGTCAACCAGTCGAGAGCCAATAGTTAATAAATACTTATTGACACATATTACATAATAGACACATTACCATGTAATATCGACTTGATTTAGATTCTAAGCATTATAGGGTTACCTGCTTGTAGCTTAAGAGTAGGGGCTCAGAGAAAAAATACATGCAAAATTCCTCTAGAGATGTCCACTTACATCTGCTGTCCTAGTAGTATTTAGTGCTTCGGGATATTCTGAGGAAAATAATTTAAACCATGTTCACCATTGGAGTCAAGATGAATAAAAACAAACCTGGTTGACTGTGGTAGCTCCAGCAGGTGTCAGATGACATTAAGAAAAAAAACAAACAAACAGATCTTGACTTTCAAGTGTCATGAGAGAGGAGAGGTGCCAGTGCTATGTGATCCTGGCAACATCTTACTCTTCTATGTCTTCCTCAGTAGAATCTCAGTCTCAATATCACTATTCTCTGAGCATAATCCTCTATCTTTTTAGATAATTATTTTCTGGTACTTTACACAAACTATTCTTTGATTATATTGGACCTTAAAATTAATTGATTTATTTTACCACTTCCTCTTTTCCTCACCTGGATCCGTTATCCAACTTCATAAGCACTGACTTGCATGCATCCTTAACTCCCTAGTTCCCTATTTACCAAGGAAATGCTAAAAGTTTCTAAAACTCAAGTTTCTGTCATCTCAACTATTTTAAGAGAGGTGAATTTTGTTAAATAAAACTAGATACACATCCTAACTAGTTTCACCTTAAATCTATGACTAATAGCTTCAATATCATTCAGTAATCATTTACTCTCTTATTCTTCCAGAAAACTATTTTACATATTGGTCTTTCTCTCTAAATATGTCTTCTTTAGTCTTTAGTCTCTGAAGAATACCTTTTTGCAGAAAAGAAGTTTCACATACTCTCATTCATACCTACCATTCTTTAGCTATCGGATAGCTATCATCAAACCATAATACTTGCCTCAATATATTCCATCGATCAAAAGGGGAAAAAAACTGCCCTCCAGCTCCCCTTTTCTACTTTTCTGCCCCTCTTTTATCAAAAGTATTTGAAGCAACTGTCAATATAAAAGTCTTTACTTCCTCTCTTTGAACTCATAATTAGACATTTCCTCCATGACTCACAAAAAATGACTGTAGTCAAGTTTATCATTTACCTTGTTTTGGGTTGCTCACAAAGTAGACCAGGAGGCAGAACTTGATTTCAAGGAGCATATTTGCAAATAAATAGAAGCACAATTGTGAAGATGAAGAAAGTGAAATTGGAAAGAGATAAAAGTGACCAGAAATGGTACCAATTATCAAGATTTCCCTCATAGGAAACTGTTACTTGTAAACCTCCTAAGAAACTGTGGCACATGCCTAGGAAGTTGTCAGTTGTTAGATACAGTCTGCTCTTGATACTTCAGGTGGACTCGGGAAGACCAAAGGGATATGGGACAGGCTATCTGAAGTGCTCTGTGCACCACTCACTCCTATTTATTCAACCTTACTAGCGCCTACTGCTCAGTCTTTTGGTACATTATCCTCCTGTAAATATTGGTGTGACACAGGATCCAGTTGCACTTCATTCTTCTTTTCTTCTAGGTATTCTCATTCTTTAGATAATGTCATCCAACACTGCAGAATTACATATAATAAAAGTTTTCTTAACTTTTTTATTTTATTTAATTAATTAATTAATTTTAAGGATGTAGGGTACAATTTAGGTAAATATACAAATGGTCATTTTACAGGTAAAGTTTGGACCTCACTTTGGTCCCCACTTCACTTGGTTTGCGATCAAGTACCCTTATTGATGCAGTGGCGCCCCCCTCCTGTCCTGGCAGTTTCCCTCTACTGCCAATCCCTTTTTTTATAATATTACAATAATTCTTCAAGGTCCATTTATGAGTGAGAACATGTGGTACTCAGTTTTTTGTTTCTGCGATAGGTCACTGAGTATCACAGACTCTAAATCCATCCAATTTGCTGGGAAGTTCATAATTTTGTCTTTCTTTATAGCTGTATAATATTCTATCATGTATATGTGCCACATTTTTTTTATCCAGTTCACTTTTGATGGAAAATACAGTTGATTCTGTATTTTTGTGTTGTGAATAATGCTGCAATAAACATGCATGTATAAGTATCTTTTTTATAGAGTAATTTAAGTTCCTTCGGGTATATTCCCAGAAGAGAGATTGCTGGGTTTTATGGAAGATCTTTTAGGAATCACCACATTGTTTTTTACAGAGGTTGTACTAGTTTACACTCCCACCAAAAGTATAGAAGTGTTCCTTTTTCTCTACATCCTCTTCAGCATCTGTTGTTTTTGACTTATTGATGATAGCCATCTGACTGGAGTTAGGTGGTATCTAAGTGTGGTTTTAATTTGCATTTCTTTGATGATTATTAAGGCTGAGCATTTTTTCATGTATCTTTTGGCCATTCATATGTCTTCTTTAAATTAATATTTACAACTCCTGCTTGACATGGCATCTCCACTTTGATTTTTAAGATTCTCTAAATAAATCGTGCACAAAATATTTCATAGTATTCCCCCTAACTTGATTTCTCCATCTTTTTCATCTCTGTAAATTGTCACTCCATTTCCCCAGTGTCCAGGGCCTTTATGCTCTTTACCTCGACATATGCATGACTCACTCCCTTACCTCACTGAGCACTTGTTTGAATCACTAAAAGGAAAAATCCTGTAACGGATCTATGTAAAATAGCATCTCAACACACATCCTCAACCCTTAACTGTGCGATATTCTTCATGATGCTAATCACAATCTGAAATACATATTTAAATTGCTTGTTATTCTTCATCCACTGTTCAAATGCATATTCTTTTCTTTTCTTTTTTTGAATTGGAATCTCACTCTGTCGCCCAGGCTGGAGTGCAGTGGCCGCTCCCGGTCACCGCAGCCTCGACCCACTGGGCTCCGGCGATCCTTCCGCCTCATCCTTCCAAGTGGTTGGAACTACAGGAGCGCGCTACCACACCCGGCTAATTTTTTTTTTAGAGACGAGGTCTCACCAAGTTGCCCAGGCGGGTCTCGAACCCTCAAGCTCAGGCAATCCACTCACCTTGGCCTCCCAAGGCGTGGGATTACATGCTGAGCCACAGAGTCTGGTTCAAATGCATATTCTTTAAGGAGACATTATTTTATTCACTACTGTATGTCCAGGAGCTAGATCGAACATTGCTGACACTTGTTAAGAACTCAACAGATATTTGTTAAATGAATGAAAAGTGTCTCTGAAGAAAGCCAAAATAAAACAAACATAAAATATTAAAATTTTGATCTAGTGTGAATAAATCACCAAAAAGATTAGAGAATGGAAAATAGTGATGATGCCAAGAATAGTATAGCAATTGTCAAAAGACCTAACACAGGCACTTGGGCAGCATATAGGTGCTTTAGGAGAAAGAACTTGGTGACTTTAAGGAGTTGGTAATGCTTTGACATTCAGGAGACTTTGCAGTGGAAACTACATTCATTTCTCTTATCTTTCTATCTCCTCCATGCTTATGTTTATTTACAGAAGCATACCATTGTGAAAATCTGTAATTGAGGTAATCCAAGCATCTTCACATTTTGATAGTTTCTCATATTGTGAATTCTGCTTTTCTGAGGATAATAACAATCTGCCAAAGTGACTGGGGAAAAGTCACATTTCTCAACCTTCCTTGAAGCTAGGACATAGATATAAGATTTATAATTTCTCAGTCAGACACACCCATGCAAGACTTCTATTCATAAATTAGCTCCATGAGGAGAAGTGCTGAACATAGGACATTCATTTTACTGGTGAAAGTTTGTGAGAAAGGTTGTCTGGGTACGATGGAAACAGATTTCTGGCCTCACAGAAGTAATGTGGTTTAGAGTTTGCCAATGGCAGCTGTCTCCTTGCTAGATCTGAGGTATGATCTGGGGATTTGTTTCTGGCAGTTCAGTCTCTTCCTTTAATCTGTCCAGTAACTCTGTGCACTATCGGAAGTTCTGATTTCCTTTCTCTTCCCATCATTCCCAGTTTTGTAAATGACCACTGTTCATCTAGTTGATTCAATCTTGACTCTTGTTTTTTTGTATATCCCACATTCAGTCTTTCTGTAAGTTATTTTTTCTCTATCTTCAAATGTATCTAGATTTTAACTATCTTTCACGATGTTCACTGCACCCATTTTAGTTCAAAGCACCTTTTCTCTTTTCTAGACTAGCGCAATGGGCATAGGCTTATTTTATCTTTAACCTACTCAAGAGCACTTTTCTTTCCTGGAAGGACTGGAAATTAAAAACCACATTTTACAGACTTCTTTGCAGTGAGACCTCTTAAATGTGATTTTTTTTTTCCAATTAGAAATGTTTTCTCAAAATTTGAAAGACAGAAAAAGGCAGAGACTAACTTCCTAAATCTTTGGCTTTGTTTTTCCTTGCTCACTAGCAAATTTATGAAGATTGAGTTTTTTTCTACAGCAGCACTCTAGAGCCCATCCTGCAGCTTCTGCGTATGGGAAAACAGTTGTGGCATCATGAAAGATGACCAATGACATCTAAATTCTAGCTCTTAATTCTTGTAATGTAGGCTAGAGCTCGCTGCTCTCATCACTCTAAGGAATTTGTAAGCTCCTAATTTTTTTCATCAGATTCCTTCATGCTTAAAATAGCTAGACTCGATTTTAATTTTCTGTACTGACAGAACTTTTAATTGGCATTTCTATTTCACTCTTACTTCTTAAAGTCACTTCTTTACACAGCAGTTGGAAGTATCCAACCACTTACTCCGCCACTTTATGCCCTTCAATCGCTTCACATCTCATGGAAACTGAACTCCACACTCTTCACTGTAACCCACAAATCTATTCGTGTTCAGTTTAATGTCTCCTTTCTAATCACATTTCCCCCACTCTCCTTGTTGTTCACTCCATTCCAGTCACTCTGATTTGTTCTCTATTTCTCTGATATACCAAGCTGGTTTCATTTTGAGATATTTGCATGTCTTATTTCCTCTTCCTGAAATTCTCTACCATCAAATGTTTTTTTTTTCTTTCTTCTGTACTTTCTTTATGTCCCTCCACAAATATCATCTTATGAAAGGGGACTTCAATCTCTGAATTTGTGACACATTCACTATTTCTTGGCCCATCTCTTCTACTAGAATAAAAGTCCCATGAGAACAGGGACTTTGCCAGTCTTATTTTCCACTGTATTTACAGCACCTAGAATAATTCCTGGTATGTGAAAGAAAATCAAAACAATACATGAAGGGTAAGTAAATAAATGAATGATTTCGGTTTTTGCAAAAACTTTTGGCTAAGAAGGAAATGTATATAAAATGTGATCAGTTTTGACCATTAAAAATAAAATCAAAACAATACATGAAGGGTAAGTAAATAAATGAATGATTTCAGTTTTTGCAAAAACTTTTAGCTAAGAAGGAAATGTATATAAAATGTGATCACTTTTGATCATTAAAAATAATAAAGAGGCTGGAGTGTGTTAACAGTATATCTTATTTCAAGTTCAACATATGTATACGTTCTTCTTTTCCACTCACTTGGATCCATTAGTGTTTAAATGCTTTGGACGGAACTGAAGTTTTCAAGTATTTTAGTTTAGTCACATGAGGTATTCAGTATGTGTCTACTTCGACTATATATAAAAAAAGTTTTATTTATTGGTCAAAATAATACTTTTAAAATAAAGCCATTTTTGGTGTAGGGAGGACTATCAGTCTGCTCTTTGACTCACATCTCATTTTGCTCCATAATTAACCTCTTCCTGAGCTCAACTCAAAGAGAAAAACTCTTCTTGTGGGGCTAGATTCTATAGTTCTTGTTGAGGTCATTAAGGGAGCCTGGGAAGCATTGCTAGAGTAATGGCTGCAGGGTCAAGCCCAAGATGACTACTTTACTTGGAAAATGAGGAATACTCTAAGATGTAAACACATAATGTACACTTTAAAATACCCAGAGACTGTTACTGCATTGTGTGAGAAGGAAAGAATATGCCATTAAAAGTATCGTGATCTTACTAAATGCAAGACTACCATAGGTCCTTGGCCTCATATAAACCCTAGTTTACTTTTCAGGATTGCTTCAGAAGCAGTTTTAAGAAATAATAAATAAAATTCAAAAAGACTAATGTTATTCAGAGCACTCCATTTTTTAATTGTTGTTGCTTTCATTGAACAATAAAACCTCAACTCATTGTTTTTATATTCAATATTTAAATGTAGAAGTAAGTCCATGCCAGGAAGACAGGAAATGGATAAAAATGATTAAAATGCTTCCTTAATTTAAGGATGTTGATAGTATAAATTTGTATTCCAAGTAGCATAAATCAGAGTCTTCTTGATTTTTCAGATCAAAAAGTTGATTTAGTTTTAAATATATATATTTAAATATACATATTTATAGACATATGACTTGTATATGTCATAGAAATCAGAAATATAACATCTTCCTTTAGATAATATATGACATTATTAAATTTGGAAAGGGGTTCCAAAAAACAATGGAAATTGCTCTTCAATTACTGACCTAATGAACTGCTCAACATCATCTAGACCAAAAATCACATAATTGCTTTTGGCTGACTTTGTCCAGTGTTCAGATTGGTAAAACTACACCATCTTCAGTACACCAATTATTTGGAAGCATCCTAATGCTGAACTACTTAAAATCAGCTGACTGACAGATGTCAAAATGAAACTTTTCTTTGGGCAACAAATTCTATAAGAGCAACCACACACACACACACAAAATCACCAGGAAAATGCTTTTTAAGGGCTATGGAACTAAGTAAGCTCTTAACCTTGTAAGACAGATTTCTTTCTTTGTCATCACACAATCACTAAAATTAGCAAAGGGCTTTCAATTAAAAGTTACTTAACACTTCTTGGTTATTGGAATCTTTAGAATTTAGGTGAGGATGTTATGTGTCAATTGTAAGAGTGTGATTAGAATTTTTTTAGAGGTTCAGTGTTTGTTTTTTATCTCATGTTCAGTTTCTGGGTTTTTGTTTGTTTGTTTTTTGTAAAATTCACAGGTGAGTGCTAAGGCCTTAATTCAATGAGATTTACAAACGTACACTCCCAAATAACAAAGTCCTTATTCAAAATATAGAATATTTTCATTACTACTGGAAGTTTCTTCATGCTCTGTTTCAGGCATTCCCATCACCTGTAGGCAACCATTTTTCAAAATTTGTTAAAACTTTTACTGATCCTATACTTCACATAAACAAAATTAAAGAGTGTGCATTTATTTGTCTGCTTTTTTGGCTTAGCATGATTATTATTCTTTTAAGATTTTTTGTTATTGGTGCATATATCATTGATTTTTAGGTTGCTCTTTTTGCTAATACAGACAATTAAAGATATCTGTTTTCCTCTCTGGCTTGCATCCCCCAAATTTCAACTTTTTTTTTTTTTTTTTTTTTTTTACTAACAATTCCATTGAAATATATTTCAATTTTCTTTTCTTTGTGGGCCATATGTTACTTAGACACGTACAGCTAAATTTTTAAATATTTAAGAGTTTCTTAGTATCTTATATTTATTGACTTATGATTAAATTTTATTATATTTTGTTCTTTGTTTTTTTTGAATTGGAGTCTCACTCTGTCGCCCAGACTGGCGTGCAGTGGCCTCTCCTGGTCACAGCAGCCTTGACCTGCTGGGCTCCGGCGATCCTTCCGCCTCAGCCTTCCAAGTAGCTGAAACTACAGGCGTGCACTACCACGGCCGGCTAATTTTTTAATTTATTGTAGAGATGAGGTCTCGCCTGCCCAGGTGGGTCTCGAA
>NW_007249154.1:569003-575954 GCF_000164805.1 Carlito syrichta
GGTCTCGAACCCACGGGCTCAGGCAATCCACTCACCTCAGCCTCCCAAAGGCGTGGGATTACAGGCTGAGCCACCGAATTCAGCATTAAATTTTATTATGTTCAGAAAAATATAACCTACAAATTTCAATTTTTTCAAAATTTTTTGAAAACTTATTTTATACCCAGAATATCAATTATGTTAATAAATATTCAATATAAACTTGAAAACAATAATGACTCTGCAGTTTCCAGGATAATATTCTATAAATCTTAATTAAGTTGCCATGATTGATCATGTTGTTCAAATATTCTATATTTTTACTATTATTATTGATTTGTCCAATTTGCCTTTAGATCTCCCAGTTTTTATTTTATATGTTTTGACATTTACAATTTTTATATCTTCTAATTAATTGCCTGTTTATTTTATAAATGATCGCTTTCTTTTTCTGGTAGTGTCCTTTGCCCTGAAGTGTAATTTGTCTAACATTAAAATAGCCATACCAGTTTTCTTATGTTTTCTGCATTTATTTGCATGACATACTTTTTACCTTCATTTTTTTCAAGCTATCTGCAACTTTATAAGTGAATCAAGTACATGTAAGTATCCTTTCATACCTAGTCTGCAAATATCTGTCTTTTAATAAGTAGCATTTACTTTATTTTTATTTAATGTAATTATTGATATGATTTGATTTAGGTTTGTGATCTTGCTACTTATTTGCTGTTTGTCCCATCTTTTAATTATTCTTTTAAATCTATTTTTCTGCTTGTTTGTATTAGTTCAATGTTTTAAGTATTTCCTTTTGTACCCACATGGCTTATTGGTGGTCATATCGCTATCATTTTTTTTTTTAGACATTACTCTACAGATGCCATATGCATTTTTAGCATGTCACATTCTAAGTATAGTTAATAGCTAATTTTTTAAAAAATCTGAAAAATATAATTAGACAATTCTATTTTTGCATTTTTGTTATCTAAGTTACTAATACATAAATTATAAATTCCACAATATAACTTATTTTTTTAAGTGCTCAAAAAACTTTAAAAATAATTAAGAATCTTTTCTTAGAAAAATATGTGCACATATCCACCATGTTGGTGCCTTTTATTCTTTTCTGTAGATCTGAATTTACATTTGTTATTTCCCTAAAGACTGAAGAACTTCTTTAAGCATGTGTTAAAGTACAGTAAACTTAACCCAACTTTTATATATGTAAAACTGTTTTTATTTCACCCTCACATGTGAAGAATATTTTTGTTGGGTAAAGAATGCTTAATTGACACAAGTATTTCAATGAGAGATTTTATTTAGAATACATACTAATCATCGATCCTTGCAGACTTTCCATCTATATTCATATAGATTTGAGCACCAGAAATTTCTATAATTATTACCTCATTATAGATTGTCTTCATTCAGCTAATCATCGGCATAATATCATTTTCTACAGTTATAAAAGTCTTAATGAGGAATTTTTTATGTCTTCCATAAACCTTTGTTGAGTATGTTTTTTGTCAACATCCCTCACATGAAGATTTATATTCTTATTTGAATTTAGAAATAGAATAAAAGTTCATCTAAATGAAAAAATTATATTTCCTTTAATCTGATAATTATATGAATCAACATAATTTTCTCTTTACCTTAGGAATCTAAACTATTCTTAAGGATCAGTCTGATCAACTGCATTAACATAGACATGAAGCATAAAAATAAATTGCTTTTCCTATATGTTATTGTTCTTTTAATGGCATTCATTTTGAAAGTAGGGAATGTACAAAGTAGAAAGAAATATGCAGCTATTTTATATCTTAGGCAAAATAACTTAAATTTTAAAAAGTGTTTATGTATATGTTCAATTCCTTTTTATTGACAGAAACGATTTTGACATGAATGTCTTATCAAGCTTCAACCCCCAGAGCCTGGACTGACTGAAGGAACATCTCTTGTCTAGAACTATAGATATGCCACAACTAAAGGAGCTGAAGACTGAGATGTAAATAAATAAGCATAAGTGAATCACCAGTACAAGGATAGATATTAAGAGCTTTGAGAACTGGAGTACAACCAATGATAATGAAGAGACAATGATGAGACACATAGGACCAATAGAAGGCAGATCTATGAAAACACCATGCTACTTGTAGATGGTTTCTGTTTGTTATCTCTGGCACAATGCTTAGGCAATCTGACTCTCTAAGGAAAAGCTGATGGAACATAAATAGAAGAAAATCATACAAAAATAGAAAAGAAATGTGGCTTATTTTTTTAAAGTGAAAAGTGATATACTGCTTGTCTGTTCTTATTTATTTGAATACCTAATATGAGGAAGGCATTTATAGTGGTGTGAATTAACACAAATATAAACTTCAATATGTTTTCATTCATTAGAGAGTGTTGCATAAGTTATAAATATCTGGAACCCAAGGTAATACTATTTATCCACAAAACATGTATAGAAAACACGCTAAAGAAGTTGAGAGAATGAGGTTATTTCCAGGGAAACTTCTACAGATGATGTCATGGATAACCTAGACTTCGAGGAAGAGATGGAATATAGAAAGCCCAAGATATAGGTGAGGAAAAAACATTAATGCTATGCTCATAAATTCTTTTATTCTGTTTTATTTTGAAACGATAGCAACTATGTGAAGGTTCAGTGGTAAATAATGATCGTATATCCCACTTTAGAGAGAACCTGATATGGTGTGCCCTTGAGTGCTATTTTGGGAAGAATGGTCATCAAATGTATCGCCCTTCAGTATTTTAATTATTGATTATATAATTAGAATATAATGAAGTGTAACTAATTTCCCTGCTGACTTGAATGGCACAAGTCACTTTTTTTTCCACTTAACTTAGCAAACATTCCCTTAGTCTAACTGTGCACTGTGATCTGCCACCAGATTGCCATTATAATGGTTGGAAAAGAATTTGATTCTGTCATGGGACAATTTGTACTATTTAGGGAAAGAACTCTGCAACTGGGGGTTAGGTAAAAGGCCTGCTGGCCAGCAAGTCCCTTGCAACTCATCCTGTAGTCATAGAATGAATGACATGCTCATTTATTTCTTTTGAAATACTTATTAGTAACAGCAGTAGGATTTTCCCAGGAGCAAATAGCTGACCAATTCTTGCTGCAGTTTAATAGAACTCCTTGGCCTCAGGGATCACTCTAACGGGGGATTCCACTTGCACAGGTACGTGACACAGCCAAGGAAGAAAGCAAAGGTGAACTCTGCCTTTGCCTGCCCGGGTCTCTGTGAGTGACCTCTCAATAAAGGAGGAAAACTGTTTGAAGCAGTGGCAGTTCCTTGCTGACATAGTGACCAACAGAAGTCCTTAGAGGAAAGAAGATATTGGGAGAGGTGTTTAAACTCTGCCTGACTTGTTTAGTAACTCAGGCAGTCAGTTTCTCTGCTTGGGAAATTATGGGTATATAAGATCCTTGGGGAAAGCCTGAGCCATTCTATTTGTTTTTATTCATGTACAAATGACAGCTGAAGCTTTTTAATCTTTGGACATTCTAACGATTGACATTTATTATCAATTAATAAATGTCATCAAAAAATGGAACATTTCAACATGCCATGGTTGATGAAACATCCTTAGGACACGTGCTTTACATTGTACCATTTCATCATTTATTTTATGGCATAGCAGCCATTTTCTATGGCTCAGCTTCTTTCTTTTACCTGACTTAGCTAACAGGAAGAGTATAAGTTTCATGAAGGCAGAAATTTTATTTGGCTTTTGTCTCACTTATGTCTAAAATGCCTGGCATAAAAGTTAATGTTCAATAAACATTAAATATATAATACATTTATTCAGTCATAACCTACTTTTGCTAATTTATTTTGATATTTGATATTTCAAAATTATTTAAAAGTTTCTAAAATTAAATGGACTGCTAGCAGCACAATTAATACAACTGTAATCCTCTTGTCCACTTAATTTCTCTACATTAAGTATAGTGAATAACATTGAAAGTATCAGAATCATCTTTTACTCATTGGTATCTGAAGATTTCAGTTCACTTATTGAGCATTTATTGGCTTCCTACAGCCGCAATACAACTCAGATAACATTGAAATGCCTCCAGTCATGGTCCTCTAGCTGACACAAAATTTCCTGATTAAGAATAAGGACTTAATAAAAAATAGCGCATATGTATCGAGCAATTGTTTCAGTCACTCATCTAAACACTTTATATATGTTATCTTATTTAATCATAGAAAAACAATTAGGTGAGTGTTATTATTATCTTTATGAACAAACTGAGTGACAAGGAAGTAATTGCCCAATGTTAGGTAATTGCCCAATGTTATTCAACCAATTTGGAATTCAGATAGAACCCAGAATCTGAACTCCAATTCACTGTTGTAGTGGTTGTGCTTGATACTATGTACTGATTGGAATTTTTTTAAAAAACCCTATTCTATTTGATACATAAAACAGCAACAACAATGGACTAAAGATATCTTTACTGGGATTTCTTTCAGAGTCAGGAAATGCTAATAGAACTTTTGGGAACAAAGCCACAAGAAGGATTCATAACTAATTAGAGTCTATTATGGAAAGGAGATTGTTAGATGTTTATGGTAACGATTCCTAGATTCCTAGAAAGATAAATAGAAGTGGTAGAGAAGATACAGGTTTTGCTTTCTGAAGCAAATCAATTTGTGTCTTTATTCCAGGCTTTTGCTCTCATTTTAGTATAGTGGCACCTATCCTACTCCCCTGCATTTTATCCCATTTCCATTTTGCAATGCTTTTAGGCATGTTGGAGATATTTCTATCTTTCTGCATCCTCTTACTTCAACTAGTTGGTACATTTTTAGTGGTAATTTGAGTCAATAAAAGCCCTGCTCCCTAAGCTGTGCATCCAGGTGAAATAATTAGCATTTTAGAGAATCTAGTGAGTAAAACTAATGATATAAAAGGAATAAAAGGACTGGGTTAGGACACCTGATAAGTAGACTTGTAATTGGTAACCAAAAGGTCAGTGCTGGTGTCCAGGAGCTGAGAAAGTGGGATGGGGAGCAGATATTCTCATGTAGAATCTACAAAAAAATAAAATAACTGGTAAGTTCAGTTAATGTCTAGTAACTCACTTTAACTCAATTGACACAGGCATATTAGGGAGAAAACATCACTGTCATAAAGAAGGCAAGAAAAATAACTGACTAGTGGTACTGAGGAGCTCAGTTTTTAATGCAAAAAAATAATGGGGAGTCAGTGGAACATTCTTTGTGAAATATTCAATTTATGTATTTAAGAACCATTGGAGTACATGTGAGAATTTGCTACTTAAGAATATTGCATGTGGTGAGGCTTGGGCCTCTGATAACCTCGCCACTCCCTGCTCCCCAGAGAAGTGAGCATGGCATTCAGTGGGTGGTTTTGTATTCCTTATTCCATTTCCTCCCTTCCTCCTTTAGTAGTGCCCAGTGTTTGTTGTTCCTATTCTTATGCCTATGTGTGTCCAGTGTATGAATAAGAACATGTGATATTCAGTTTTTTGTTTCTGTGATAATTCACTTAGAATGATGGTCTTCAGCTGCACTGGCGTTGCTGCAAAGAACATGATTTGCTATTGTAAATACTGCCACAGTAAACATATGGTGCAGCTATCTTTCTGTAGAAATATTTATGTTCCTTCAGAAATATTCCCAGAAGTAGAATTGCTGGGTCAAATGGTAGCTCTGTTTTTAGTTATTTGAGAAATCTCCAAATTGCTTCCCACGGAGGTTGCACTACCTGACATTCACACCAACACCGTACGAGCATTTCCTTTTCTCCATAGCCTCTCCAACATCTGTCGTTTTCGGGCTTTTTTTTTTAATCAATATTTTTTATTTTGATATTGTGGAGTACAGTTAAGGGTTAGGTATACAAATATGCTTCATTCAGGCGCCCTTGTTGATAACAGGTGTCTCCCCATCCCCAGACAGATGTTTACTATCATTAGTCTCACCCTCTCCCCATAGTTTCCCAACACTGTCAGTCATTTTTCTTATGGAAGTGTGTTGGATGATCAAGGTCCACTATATGAGTGAGAATAAGTGATACTCAGATCTTTGTTTCTGTGAGAGGTCACTCAGTATTATAGACTCTAGCTCCATCCAGGTTGCTGCGAAATTCATGATTTTGTTCTTCTTTATGGCTGTATAGTATTCCATCGTATATATGTACCACATTTTTTTAATCCAGTCCTCTTTTGATGGGCAGCGTGGTTGGTTCCAGGTTCTTGCTATTGTGAACAATGCTGCGATAAATATTCGTGTGGTATCTTTTTTATAGAGTGATTTGTGTTCTTCAGGGTATATTCCCAGTAGGAGGATTGCAGGGTCATATGGGAGGTTGATGTTTAGAGCTTTTAGGAATCACCACACTGCTTTCCACAGAGTTTGCACTAGTTTACACTCCCACCAACAGTGTAGGAGTGTTCCCTTTTCACTACACCCTCTCCAACAACTATTATTTTCTGAGTTATTGATAATTGCCATTCTGACTGGAGTTAGGTGGTATCTCAGTGTGGTTTTGATTTGCATCTCCCTGATGATTAGTGAGGTTGAGCATTTCTTCGTGTGTCTGTTGGCTGCTCGAATGTCTTCCTTTGTGAAGTGTCTGTTCATATCTTTTGCCCATTTTATAATGGGGTTGTTTTTTTTTTTTCTTTTCAGCATGTTTGCATTCCTTGTAGATCCAAGATGTTAAGCCTTTGTCAGATCTGGAGTTGGCAAATACTTTTTCCCAGTCTGTAGGCTGTCTCCCTGCTCTCTTGATGATTACTTTGACTTTGCAGAAGCTTCTCAGTTTAATGAGGTCTCACTTGTCTATCTTATCCCTTATAGCCTGTGAGTTTTGAGTTTTGTTCAGGAATTGGATGCCAGTTCCAATTTCCATGAGGGTGTGTCCTTCATTTTCTAGGGTTCTTATGGTTTGAGGTTTTACATTTAG
>NW_007249154.1:576253-579281 GCF_000164805.1 Carlito syrichta
TATGAATTCCTGTGTTGTTTTTTCTAGGTCTGAGAAGAATGTTGCTGGTAATTTGATAGGTGTTGCATTGAATCCGTAGATTCCCTTAGGTAAGATGGACATCTTCACAATGTTGACTCTTCCAATCTATAAGCATGGGACATTTTTCCACTTGTTTATGTCATCTTTGATTGCTTTGAGCAGAGTTTTGTAGTTTTCATTGTAAAGGTCTTTCTCGTCTCTGGTTAGGAAGATGCCAAGGTATTTCATTTTTTTGTGGCTATTGTGGATGGAATTGTGTTTCTTATTTGGGTTTCTGTTTGTTTATTATTGGTGTAAGGAAATGCGATTGTCTTTTGTACATTTATTTTATATCCTGAGACTTTGCTGAAGGCCTTTATCAGTGTAAGAGGTTTTTGACAGATTCTCTTAGGTTTTCAAGGTACACGATCATGTCATCTGCAAAGAGAGATAATTTTACTTCCTCTTTTCCTATTTGGATACCCCTGACTGCCTTCTCTTCTCTGATTGCTCGAGCCAGGAATTCCAGTACTATATTGAATAGGAGGGGTGAGAGTGGGCATCCTTGTCTTGTTCCAGTTTTCAGGGGAAATGGTTCCAATTTTTGTCCATTTAGGAGTATGTTGACTGTGGGTTTCTCATAGATGGCTTTTACTACTTTGAGGTATGTTCCCTGTATGCCTAGATGTTTGAGGGTTTTTATCAAGAAGGGGTGCTGAATTTTATCAAAAGCTTTTTCTGCATCTAATGATATAATCATGTGGTTTTTGTTTTGACATCTGTTGATGTATTTAATTACATTTATTGTTTTACAGAGGTTGAACCAGCCCTGCATCCCAGGGATGAAGCCTACTTGGTCATAATGTAGGATGATTTTTGAGATGTGTTGTTGAATCTGGTTTGCTAGGATCTTGTTGAGAATTTTAGTGTCTATGTTCATCAAAGAAATTGGCCTGTAGTTCTCTTTTTTTGTTGGATCTTTACCTGGCTTGGGTATCAATGTGATGTTAGCTTCATAAAATGTTTTGGGGAGGTTTCCATCCTTCTCAATTGCCTGAAATAGCTTCAGTAGAATTGGAATCAGTTCCTCCTTAAATGTCTTGTAGAATTCTCCTGGAAAGCCATCTGGTACAGGTCTTTTTTTTTTGTAGGTAGTTTTCTTATTACATACTCAATTTCCTTGATTGTTATTGGTCTATTTAGAGTCTCAATTTCTTCTTGTTTCAACCTAGGTAGGTTGTGTGATGACAGAAAGTCCTCCATTTCATTGAGGTTTTCAAGTTTGTTTCCATACAAGTGTACATAGTAGTTTCTGATGATCTTTTGTATTTCTTCAGGGTCAGATGTGACTTCATCTTTTGTGTTTCTGATTGTGCTTATTTGGGTTTTTTCTTTCTTTTTCTTGATCAGTCTAGCTAGGGGACCCTAGATCTTGTTTATCCTTTCAAAGAACCAGCTTTATTTTCATTGATTTTTTGTATTGTCTTTTTGTCTTCTATGTCCTGGATTTGGGCTTTTATTTTGGTGATCTGGATTCTTCTGCTGAAATTAAGGGTTTTTGTGGTCTTGCTTTTCCAGCTTCCTTAGGTGGCTTGTTAGGCTATTAATTTGTGCTCCTTCCATTTTCTTCATGTGTGTTTGTAGGGATATAAATTCCCCTCTTACTATAGCTTTTAAGGCGGCCCAGAGATTTTGGTAAGATGTTTCTTCATTTTCATTTGTTTCCAGGTATCTTTTGATCTCTGTTTTGATTTCATCATTGACCCAGGAGTTGTTTACTATCATGCTGTTTAGTGACCATGTCTTTGTGGGTTTTGGGGGGAACTTGTTGGTGTTAATGTTTATTTTTATTCCACTGTGGTCCAAGAAGGTGTGTGGTAGACTTTCGGTCTTTTTAAATTTGCTTATGCTTGATTTATGGCCAATTATGTGGTCAATCTTGGAATATGTTCCATGCCATGATGAGTAGAATGTGTATTCTCTGGTCTTTGGTTGGAGTGTTCTGTAGGTATCAATTACGTGCATTTGGTCCAGAGTCACATTGAGGTTCCGGGTCTCATAGCTGATTTTTTGTCCCGATGGTCTGTCTAGGGTTGTGAGTGGGGTATTAAAGTCCCCAGTTATGATGGTGTTAGAGTCAATATCTTTCTTTAGTTTTCCTAGCAATTGCTTTGCAAATGTTGGTGCACCTATGTTAGGTGCATATATGTTTAGGATAGATATTTCTTGTTGATGGAGTGAAACTTTTATCATTATGTGGTGGCCCTGTGTATCTTTTTTAATTTTTGATAGTTTAAATGGTATTTTGTCTGAAATTAGGATCGTGACTCCTCCTTTCTTTTGTGTTCCATTCACTTGAAAATTTGTTTCCCATCTTCTTACTTTGAGTCTGTGCATGTCCTTTCTAGTGAGATGAGTCTCTTGAAGACAGTATATTGTTACCTGGTAATATTTTATACATTTTGTCATTCTATGTCTTTTCGGTGGTGCATTTAGTCCATTCACATTCAGGCTAATTATTGAAATGTGAGAGTTTGTCCCTATCATAGAGTTTTTATAGAGTTGTCCTTCCACTTGGTTTATTGTCTTTCTTTTGTTTTTAGGGTTTGGTTCATGTGTATTTTATTCTTTTTCCTGTACTCTTGTGATGAATGTTGCTCTTTTTTTCCCCTTGTCTTCTGTGTTTAGTACTTTCTTAAGTGTTTCATGTAGAGGTGGTTTGGTGGCAGCGTAAGTTCTTAGGGATTGGATATCTGGGAAAGATTTTAATTCTCCCTCGCTGATGCAGCTTAATCTGGCAGGGTAGGTTATTCTTGGTTGAAATTGTTTATCTTTTAGGACTTTGAAGATAGGGTTCCAAGTTCTCCTAGCCTGCAGGTTTTCTGTAGATGAATCTGCTGCTATTCTAATTGGTTTTCCCTGGTGGGTGATCTGGCCTTTTTCTCTTGCTGCCTTTAGGATTTTTTCCTTTATGCCTACTTTGTTTAGGCAAATTATTATGTGTCTAGGAGTTGGTTTTCTCATTTGT